>NW_005054964.1:23145-35778 GCF_000277835.1 Geospiza fortis
TGTGGAAAGTTTAATATATCAGATTGTTGAAAATTGTTGACCACAGAAAAGTCATTCTAGAAAAAGCAAAAGAAATCAAAGAAGAAAAATATATATATGCATATAATAACCCAAGTACCAGTCCAAAAATTAGAAAACAATGTTGAAACCTAGCTGGTGGGGTAATGTATTAGAAGAAATTAAGATCTTTCATTTTATGTGTTACAACTGTTTTTATATTTCTTCCTTGTGTAATCCCCTGTTTTATTTTGCCAGCATAGTCCAGAAGATGCAAGTAGATAACAAATATAGCTCAAGCCAAATGATTTACAAAGAATAAGAGTGGGGATTGTGAAAAATGCATGTATTTTATGATTGGCTTTTTGCAAATATTAAAATGAATATTATATGTGTTGTGTTAGAAAGTAATGCTGTATTAATTCACTTAAGTACTATGTTAAATATTGCTTTAGGTTATAAAAATTGTTAAAATAGAAACGATGTTATGTAAGATACTTTTTTTAAAGAAGGGACTCACAGCGAGATAGCAGCCACAGGACACCTAAATCTTTCAGAGGAAAAGAATTTATTGCCCTCTTATCAGAAGAAACGAACTTCTTCCCACCTCAAAGGCACTGTTAGGATTCAGAGGAAGAAGCTGATGATGACCAGACAGAATCCTGTATTTGAGTGGAATTTATGCATCATGTATGAAGTGTATGAATATGCAACAGGCTGTTGGTTTTAAGGGTTAATCCTTTGTTAATGGGGGTCCTTTTTCAGGCTCGTGATGCCTAGAAAAAGGTACCAGGATGTCTGTAACTCTTTGTTTTTATTGCCTCATATTGTCCTAATTCAAATTGTCCAAATTATTATTACTCTAATTGTATTACTATTTTTATAACCATTTTATTACTATTAAACTTCTAAAATTTTGAAAACAAGTGATTGGCGTTTTTCACATTGTCTGAAGAATAGAGCGTTAAATTTGTTTCAGGTTCTCTTGGTACTCTGTCAGAATTTGCTATTGTTATGTCTGTGTGGCTCTGCCCACACTTGTGGAGATGTAAAAGAAGCCCTTGGATCATCACTCTGGATGCAGGATGTGAAACACAGGAGAAGCCTGTCCCTGTGCATACACTGCTGTTCTCTTGCAGCTCTGCAAGGCTGCTCACTTTGGCAGAGCAGAGAAGGGACAAATGTGAGAGCAGAGCAGGGAAGGGACAAATCAGCTCCAGCAGGGTGAGGAGTGTCTGCTGCTGTTTCCGGGAGGCTGCACCCACCAGTGAAGCCAAAGCCTTTGAAGGACATAATGAAGGATAACAGCTGTATCTTTTTTTCCTCTCAAGGTTTCTGGCGAGTTTGGGACAAGAAGTGAAACAAAACTTCTTCAGGCCTTGGCAGAGAAAGAGAAGTAGCACCAGATGTTGGGATGGTTTCTGTGAGTGCCTCTAGATCAATCTCTGTTTGTGAGTCTGGTTTGGTGCTGTCCCTCAGTCAGCTCTGGAGGCACTCCTGGAGCACATTTGGTCTGTGCCACATCTGTGCCCAGCTGGCTGCAGGCGTTTGCCCCTTGGCAGCCCCGGTGGTTGAGAGCTGCAGCTGTCCTGCAGGTGGCAGAGGAGGCATCAGCCCTGGCATGGTCTGAGACTCCTGATCTGGGAAAAGAGAGAGAAGAGAAGGGAGGATGAGAGCCCTTTGAATGTGGAAGGCGAATGGATTGATAACCAAAAGGAAACCAAACAGTAAGGACTGTGTAACTTGTGATGGAGAAGCATTGAACCAATGAATTTCTCTGGGTTTTGACTGCATTAGTCTGTGAAAAAAACCAGTAAAAATCCTGTATGGTGGAATGATTTCCTCTGCACAAGCTGGGCAATGTGTGGATGAAGCAATTCCTGTTCCTTTCTTCCTGGCCAGAAGAAAGTCACGCCTTGATTCTGTAACACTAAAAAAATGTTGCACTTTTTTTGTTTTTCGTGCAGTTTTGGTGACACAAGCTGCCTTGTATTTTAGATTCAGACTTTTTTTTTTGGTATACTTTAGTGTTCAAAAGATCAAATCCAGATTTCCAGGGACATAGATCAAATCCAGATTTCCAGGGACATAAATCGGCGCGGTAGCCAGTGGTGACATAAAGATGGTAGCAGAGGAGAGGTGGGAGAAATATTCCCTGAGAGTTTTGAAATTGAAGAAGCTGCAGAGTTCTGTAACAGGGATGTGCTCATGTTCTTTTAAGAAAGAAATACTCAATATTTATGGAATAAATGCTGCTCAATTCCTCTCCCTATTCCCTGTCCTACTTTTTCTCTGTCTCCCTCCCTGCCCACATCTTTCTTTACCTTTCCTTCTTGCTTTCTCTCTGTTTTTCTTTGTCTTGCACCATGACTGTATTTCTTTGTCCCTCTCGCTGTCCTTTTGCCTGTACCTGTCTGCACCTGCTTCCCAGTCCTCCTCCCTCATTGTACCCTTCTCTTGGTAAGCCTCTGTTCTGCTGGCTGTGCCTCTCTGTCTCCATCCCCGTGCTGCGCCATGCCCATCTTCCCCCCCCCCAACCTGTATGTACCATGCTCATTTCTTCTCTCAGTCCTTGTTTCCCTCTTTGTCTCTGTAACCTTCTGTCCTTGGTGTGTGTTTGGCACTCTTTTTTCTTTGTCCTTCTCCATGCCTCGCTCGTGTTCCTTTTTATTCCCTGTGGCTCTGTGGTGCTCCCTGTACCATTGTTTCTCACTGGATCCTTGTGTCCCATTCCCTTTCCTGTCTTTCCTGTTTTTTAATCCCTCTCTGTTGTGCTGCCCATCTGAGGTTTTCTTTTTTTTTTTTTTCAGTTTCATCCTGCTCCCTGTTCTCTCTTTTTCTTCCTGCGTCCTCTCTGCGGCCACTCCCTCTTTCTCCCTCTTGTTGTATGTCCCTGGTGCTCCCATCCCAGTGATGGACGGGTCTGAGTGCAGATTTGAATGCTTGTGCTGCAGTCTCCCAGAGGGCAGCAGCAGCGTGGTAGGGAAGGGAGGAGCCACCTGCTGCCACCGGCCGGAGGCCAGGGATGGAGTGAAGCATGAGTGGGAGCCGTGACACCATCCCGGGCCCCGTTGCCCCTGTGCCATGGGGAGGAATTTCAACACTTCTGGGGGCTGCTCCCCATTCTTGTTGCAGCAAAGTCCCTTTTTAGGGGGATGTATGTGTGGAAAAGGTTTGAATAAAGCACCGTGCTGCTGTCCAGGGCAGTTTGACTCATTCTGTGTCTTCTTTGGAGGTGAGGAAAAAGGCTGAGGGGGAGGGGGTGGAGACTTGGGGGCTCTGATGTCATTTGGGGCACCCCAACGGCCCTAGGGGGGAGAGCCATGCTGCGGTGGAGGAGCAGGTGAGGGAGGGTCATGCTGGGTCCCCTCCCCCAGAGGGGCCCATAGCTGCCAGAAAATTCACAGGGAGGGGTGGGTGCAGAAAACTAAAATCTGTCAAGTTTTTCAGATTTATATATATTGGCGAATAATACAGATTTATCTCTAAATTCATTTGGAAAGAAACTCTCTCTATCCACTCTATTGTACAGGAATGTAGGAAACTCTGACTAGAGATGGGTAGTAGCTGTGAACATAATGCCATAATGTTTTTATCTAGCACTAAACCAATCAAGTGCCCTGAAACCACAAGGGCAGATGCCATGGCTGAAGGGAATAGAACAGGCTCTCTGGCAACTTTTGCCTCTGTTTTCTGCTTGTCCCCAAAGTGTGTCGCAGCCTCGGGCTGAACTTGGAGGCAGTGCTGCTGCCTTGTGGACGGAGAGCAGTACTGCCACCCCCCAAGCCAGCACCCTGCCCCTTGCTGCTGGGTGATGCTGGATAGTGGCAGGGGCTCCACGGCTGCCGTGTATGGGAAGGGTGAGGGGTGGGAGCAAGCAGCAAGCGGGGCAGTGTCTGTAAATAGAGGGGAGGGGTGGAGGAGAGTTAGGAGTGCAAAGGGACACATCCAGGCTTGAGTGGGGGGCCATGGCGCTGCAAGGAGTGGCCGCCATATGGGGTGGTGACAGAGAAGAATGACAGAGGCAGGGGCAGCCCAGGGGGGTCATTTTGGTGGGCAGTGGAGGTGCAGTCTCAGTGCACCATGGACCAGGTGCGAGCAGGTCTGGAGCAGAGCTGCCCATGCACGTACCCTTCCCAAGATGGTGGAAGTGACCACATGCCAGGACCCTGGAGGAGCCAGGTCAGGCTCCAGCTACAGTCAGCATAGCGGCTGCCACAAGACTATGGCAGAGGTGTCACTGCTGCCGCCTGCTGTCTCTTGTGTGGCTGCCACCTGGCTCCAGCATCACTGACCGCACTGTCTGTGTCCTCACATCGGGAAAGGCAGTGGAAAATTGCACTCAGAGCATAGGATTGGCGTCAGGGTGCAGGATGCAGAGGTTCAGGGACATCACACCAATATGATCCAGTGAAGTCAAATTTATTATCCCTAAAAATACTATATTTATAATAATTCTCTACTGTCCACGCATCTCTAGCTAATGCATGACTGGTTAATCCTAGCTGTACATGCATCTAAATTAGAATGCTGATTGGATCACCTAATTTTTCACGCGTCTTGCTGTGGTCATCTGGCCCACCCATGGCTCACTTTTTTCTTACTTTCCCAAGCTCGCTGACAAACTTGCTGAGTCTTAACGACTCTTCTTCTTGTTTTTTTTCAAGGATATATCGACCCCATTTCTGAATATGCCCATTATTCATTGTTTATGTATGTGTCCATTGTCCATTAGTACAAGCAGGCTGGATTGTGCATCGGCTGAATATGGCCATTGTCTTGCAAGAACTCCTCAATCTGCAAAAAACTCTCAACATCCGGGCTGGGTTCAGGCGGCCAGCTAGACAGACACCTTTGGGAGGAGCAGGGGCGTGGCTCACTCTGGGCATCGGAGGGACCATTTGCAGGTTAGCTCAGCAGGGGAGGAAAGCCGTGCCCCCTGTGGCTGAATGGCAGTCTGGTGAACCACCTACCCAGATACCCTGCAAATGCCAAGAGCACTTAGCAGCTGAGGACAAGCACACTGCTGCCGAGGAAGCAGAGGGAGACCAGGGCCATGGAGAACAGTGGCCTTGAGTCCTTACGCAGCAGCATCAAGAACATGGGGCCAGGGCCAGGGCCAGAGCTGCCAGGGACGAGATGGGGCCAGCATGGCCCCAGGGTTCCAGGGTTGGCATGGACACATGAAACATCACAGATGAAACAAGATGTAACTGACAACTTTATTGAAATATATGATAAATATCAAAGTATCATGCCTATCCTTGTATAATAATATCAACATCAGTTCCTAGATTTATAGCTGTTATATATTCTATGGCATCTATGACATGACATATGCCATTCACAATTTATAAGGTACAGATTCAAATATACTCTTCTGTATTATTGCTAAATTATACCCTATTATACATCATGCATAAAACACATATCCTATATTACATATAATACAGTGCTGCATAATACATTTTTAAAGTATTAATTATTAAAAGGCATCATTCTGGACTATTAAGTTTATATCCCCTCCCAAATGATATTTTTTACATTTTTATGTCTTGTACTTATATTAATTTTTCATTCTTATTTATTAAAAATAACTAATAATGTACTGTACAATTGTATTATTCTACAAAAAGTGAATTAAATATAATAATAAATATAGAATTATTTCTAAACTCTTTCTTTTTGAAATCCATGTATGTCTCGCCAGACTAATTCTCCTTCAAAGGCATACATCCTTGAGCAGCTGAAAGGCTTCTGCAGGGAAAATGTTAATAGATGCAGTGAATATAGATACAATGAAGAAATCCAGTGAAGAGGGCAGGGTCTGGCAGGAGTCCTGAGCCTCTGCCCCAGTGCAGGGCTGTGCTCAGCAGCAAGCACAGCTCTGTGCGCTGGCTGCTCATAAAGGTGTGTGGCTTGCCTTGCCCAGCCCAAAAAAGCATCTCCAGCAGCAAGTTTTCTTCATACAGGCCACTGTCTGTTCTCCACCAAAAGCCTGCCCAGCTTATCTTCACCCTTCTCCTCATCTTCTTATATGTTTGAATTCATCTGGCCATGATCCTCTGCGCCACTTTCACGGTCTTTGTAGTGGTATTGGTTTGCCAATCTGAGATTTCCCAGCCAATGCATCAATTTAATATAGTGGGTTCAGTGCTGGCCAAGTGCTCATTCACCCAGTAGAGTTATTTGCTCATTTTCTGCTGCAAGATAGGATTAGGAGAAAAGCAAAGCAGGCTCAAACTTTAAAGGGTATAAAGAAAACATTATTAACAGAACTAAAAGAAAGAATAATGAGAATCAGAATAAAACCTTCAGAATACCTCTCCTCCCCCCATACCCTCTTTCCTTTTCCACTGACAATATAAAGAGACAAAACCTGGGATTTTCAGTCAGTTTACCACTTCTAGAATAGTCTTTTTTCAGTCTACTTAAGGAGAGGAGTCTTTCTTGCCATGCCATGGAGACTTCTTCTCAAGAAACTGTTCTCTTGTGGCTTTTAATTTCCATGAATAACAGCTACCCAGAAATCTGCTATCATGAAGTACCTCCCATCTTTTGCAGCCTCCCCATAGCTGCGTTTATGGGCCCTGTCAAGCTTATGGGTTACTGTTTTAAGGATGAGCTGTTCAAAAGCATGTGTTCTTTTTATCTATCTCTCAGATCATCTTCATGTCTAGGAACAGAGGTTTTCTTCTTCTTTCCTGGGAGAAAAGGGTCTTCATCACTTTTGTCTCTCTCTGTTCAAACTTCTCATTTGGATCCTAGCTATGACAACATCTGTTTGCTTCAGCATGGATGCCGGGTCATCCTGTTACCTGTTCTCCAGCTGGAAGAAAGAGAGAAATTCCTGGGGTTTGTTAATTTTTAACATGTGTTTTCATAGAGGCACGTTCAGCTTTTTAGTGGTTTAACAAGGTGCCAATTTGCAGAGCTAGGCAGCTATTGGTTTTGCCAGGCACAGAGGAAGCTCTTAGCAGCAACTTCAGAAAATCACTTCTGTGTTGTTGTTTCTTTCCCTCTTCACCAAAAGTCAATTAATACAAAACCAGCACAGTCTTCCACATGGCCTTTATCTCCTTGAAGCCCTGCTTTAAGCAAAGCCTTCTGTGCTTGATTTCCACCCTGCAACTCAAGGCCTCTTCCGGAGCTCTCCTAGCCTCTGCTTTCTGCCTCCTGGCTGCCCTTCTGCATCAAAACCAGGGAGGCAAAGGCAGGAACAGCACTTGGCAGTAGCTCAGAAGGGCCACAGCTACAAGGCAGCCCTGAGCAGGGCTCCCCAGACAGGCTCCGGCAGATCCATGGTGTCCTGCTCCAGGTGCCCCACATGCGGCTTCCACTCTAGCTCATCAAATCCATTTACCACTGAAAGATGAGCAGCACAAAGAGGGCCAGGACTGATTGCTCCGCCATGGTCTGCAGGAGAGAGACAAGGCTTTCAGTGTGGCTACCAAGGGAGCTTGTGGTGGCTGAAGCAAGGAGCGGAGGGCAGGAGGCAGAGTGCCCCAGACAGCTGGCAGGCAGCAAGACCAGTCCCAGCATGACAGCAGCAGGCCTGTGCCCTTCCCAAGGTGCTAACATGAGGTGCTGGCCCTGGATGCAGGTGGGACAATGCAGCCCTGGATGCGGCATTGTGCCCCTGCCCTGGCCCAGCCCAGCCCTTCCACATGTGCACTCACTGCTTGCCCAGGCTGTGCTGGGCCACCGTTACCTGTGGGGGCCTTTTCCAGCTGCCCCCATTGTGACACACTGCCCCTGATGTCACACGTGCCAGACGCATCACAGATGGGCCAGCGCCACCCTTGGAACTCAGCCAGCTCAGTGACTCTGAGTGGGCCCAGCAAGGAAAGCCCTGGTGCTGACCAGGGGCAGCCCCTCTGAGAGGGAAAGGGCCTCCAGGGGCTCCCTTTATAAAGCAGGCAGAAGTCCCTCCCCCCCCCTCCCCCAACCTCTTGTCAAAGAGAAACAAACAAAATCAATCTTGTCGACTATAATCAATAATATCAACTATGAAAGTGCCAGAGATGCTTTTGTGATGGTGCTGGGTTATCTCCAAGTGGGGTGGGTAGGTGTGGCTCACTTTTTTCATACTTGACTATTCCTGCACCCAGCCCCTCTACCACTTCTGGGAAATCCTCCCATTTGTGGAGATCAGAGATAAAGAGCTGTAGCCAGACCACTTGCAGGCTCCTTTTGATCAGGAAGAAGCACATGGGTGGTTCCAGCTGAGAACTTTTGCTGCTTTGCACAAGAGTAGCACCTGGGTGTTAGCAGGGATTGGGGCAATACAGGGCATGTGCATGAGACAGTGGCAGCCAAGAAAGCACTGTAAACAAGCAGAAGCCTTTGCATGAAAGGAAAAGCCAAGCAGGGGATTTAGATGCTGCTGAGGAGAAACAGCTACAGCTCAAAGCCTTGCTATACACAGGGTGGAAAACACAGAACACAGCACTGGAAATAATAAGGTAAAAGCCAATGAGAGGAATTTCAACAACTCAAGTTTTATTTTCACCAGAAGTCACAAGAGTCTGGTGTAGCCACAATTCCTACATGACAGATTTTGATGGCCAATCAATGCTCTGACATGGCAAGTACCAGTATTTACACTTGCACACACCCCTGAGAGTTGGGAACATTCAAGGAGCTGTTTCTAAAAAAGGCAACAGTGGCATTTTTGTGGCATCGTCTCAAAATAAAGCAGTAGCTCTTTCACTCTTCACCCCTCAAGATACTTCAGGAGATCAGATAGGGAATCTCAGAATCATGTAGGTTGGAAAAGACCTCTGATGCTCACATTATCACCCAGACTAGAGCATTGAGTGCCTTGTCCAGTCTTTCCTTAAACACCTTCAGGTCATCAAGGGGTGATTGACAAGGTAGCTGATCAGGTGCTTGCCCCCTCCCCCCCCACCATGTCCTGTCAGTCAGGCACAGGGTGCGGGTTTTCCCCAGCCATTGGAGGGGCGATTGACAAGAGAACTTTGAGAGCCTTGTTCATCTCCTCCCTATGTAATGAACAGATGTTAAAATCAGATAAGATCACTAAGGTTTTATACTTACTTGAAAGGAATAAAATAAGTGAATTCAATAATATGTGGCTTTAAACTTAATTAATTTGGGAATTAACTTTTTCTGCTGCCCTCTAAAATGGAAGTGAGGTAGAGTTCCTGTAATTGCTGAAGTTGTAACTGGAATAGTTTTCTAATCTATTGTATTGAATGGAATCCCTACTAGCTTTCATGAGTGGTAAATACAAGAAATATCAGGAAATTATGACTTAACTATGCAACCTGGGTTATGTATCTGTTCCTGAGCAGTGCTTTTACTCTAATGGTATAGTGGTCATATATGAAAATCCTCCTTTTCCCAGAGTCCCAACACATCCCCTCACACTCAACCTCTCATGTGCTGCTCTGTGTGTCCGTGTGTACCACCTTACTGTTACATATTCAGCCTTAAGGACTCTGGATCTCTAATACTGAAAGTAATTATGTTTTTAAAGGTACTTTGCAGCAGGGAGTCACTGCAGACTGTCCTAGAGTGACATTATGATGTTTGTATCTCCATTTGTGTGTTTTGTTTATGCTGGATATTATGTTCTGTGCCTTCAAGACTCGCTCTGAAGAGCAAATGTTTGGCTTTGGTTTTGCTATCAGCTGTTCTGCCACGGCTGATGGGACAGAGAGACAGGGCAGTACATAGTGCTTTTGCTTTTTGCTTTGCTCTTGCTTCTGCTTTGCTCTTGCTTTTTGCTTCTGCTCATTAGTTTAGCTAAGCAGTTCAAATTTTCCCCGGACTGTTTCTCCTTTCCCTTTTTTTTGGACCTACTTGAACCTGCTCCGGACTAGGACCTGGGAAACACCGAGAGTTTGCACCTTGTGGCCTGCAGCAGCTACCCCAGCACCGGAGGACTGATAACAGTGACCACCCCCAAGAGAGACTTTCTGAAGTTGTCATCTTTTTCAGAGCGGTGAAAGAGTGGTTGCAGTAATCCTTGGGTCTCTGGGCTGTTATATGTGTCCAAATCCGTCTGGCTCTGGACTCTGGCCCACACGGACTTGTATAGACGAAATAAAAGATGAGAAGCGCTCTTCTCCACATGGGGATGAGTGTCCAGTTTACTGGCTTGGGATACAACACTGGTGGCGCAGCAACCACCCAGGTAGAAAAAAGAGGCCGAACCACACCTGCAGTAGGGTTTTATACCTGAGGGGGATGGGGGCGGGGAAAGAGGATCACGGCCAATGGGACAGACCACCAGGGGATATAGAAAGGGGGGTGCATAGGGGAGAGACCATGTAATGGGAAAGGGGGAATAACAATCTCTGTGACCTAACATACTCAGTACAAATTTCCCATCACCCAGTGCAAAACAACAACTAAATAAACTATTTAGTGCAATACAATAAGTGATGTCATCTGGTATTGTTCCTTTTGTGTGCTGGAGGTTGCTTTGCCTGTTAAATAAACAGGTTATTTCTACTTGTCTCCAAGGAATCCTTCCTGACCTGACTGGGGGGTGGGGCCGTGTGGGTTTGCTTTCTGGAGGGGCCCCCTTTTGGAGCTTTTCTCCCAAATTTGCCCTAAACCAGGACAGCAAAATGAAAAGAAACAGGAACATGTCTTTGGATATATTTGAGAAAATTATTAAATGATACTTTCTTCTTTATATAAAATTGTTTTAAGGTAAAGCCAAGACAACCAATCAATGGTCATTGCTGTGTTATGTTTGCCCAATTATCCCATCATAAAAAAACCAAACAATATATGAGATAGCAGCAATTTTAATTGAATAGTTTAGAAAATATATATTGACAATATAATTTGATTAAAAATAAGGGATAATTTGGTTCAAATAATAGCTCATAAGCAAAAGATAACCACGGGGTACGGAGTGCAGGGCTCTTGGACCCGTGCCACCTCACATACGAGCTTGCCAAGTGAAGATTCCCCCCTTATAAGCCGTATGTCAATGTCATCTCCTCCCATTTTCGATTCATCACACTTCTACCTCCACCTTCATCGCCACCTTCACCACGCATGCTCCACCACTCATTTTGGTGGTCGCACAAGTCTTTGGGGGTCGTCCATGATGAAGGCTCTCTTCTTCCTCTTTTGTCCTTTAATTCACCTTTGGGTTACACATGCGCACCAAGCCAGTACAATGTAAGCGAAAACTAACATATTACTACATTTTAGCATCAAAGCAATAATTCCCTTATAATTGGCATTTTCCTGGGACCCAACCAGATTTTCCCTTCTTTTTATTAATTTTTAGTAACCATTATCTCTTGCTTTTTCCTCCTGTCCTTGAACATCTGCAGGGAAGGAGGGGTGGAGCCCCTCCTCTCCCTTTCCTTTTTGGCATTTCAACTTTTTAACGGTTTTATTATTTCCAAATATTAATTACTGTATCAATATTAATTACTGTTTCAATTTTATCAGCACAAATCATACCTATTTACCACAGCTGCTACATACCTTTTGAAAAAAATATACTATGTTTATATTCTATTGTCAAAACCCCAGGGTTATCATCACTTTGGTATGAATGGCAATGGACCTAGAATTTTGCATAATTTAAACAGCTGCTCTTCATTTAGGAGAACTATTAGTTATAAATAATTAACCAGTTCTACAAAGGCAATTGCTAAAACTAAAGGAATCTTCACAGAAAACAATCCCACTTCATCAGCCAGAATAAAGGCTTATGCAAAGCATGGGAGAGCAGAAGGGCTTCATTCGTTATTAATTTGTGAAGTGAAATATGTCTGTGAGAGAAGTGGGAAGACAAGAAGCATCTGTATGAGGCAGGAGTGAAAGAGAAATGTTAGAGAGAAAGGGTATAAAACCAAGGACACAACTTGAATGGAGGTCTGGCCTTGAAAAAAAGCTTTGCTGGGTTCTTAATTCAAAACTTGGCTTAGGTTAAATACAGTAGATTTTGGATTTCCTATTGAATAAACAAGGAAAAAAAACAAGCATCTCTCCCTTGGACACCTCCAGGGATGGGGACTCCAAACCTCCCTGGGCAGCTCCTGCCAAGGCCTGACCACCTTTTCCAGGGAGAAATTCTTCCTGGTGTCCAATCTGAGCCTCCCCTGGCCCAGCCTGAGGTCATTTCCTCTCCTCCTGGGAGCAGAGCCCAACACCTCCCTAGCTGTCCCCTCCTATCAGGGAGTTGTGCAGAGCCGAAGGTACCCCCTGAGCTTCCTTTTCTCCAGGCCGAGCCCCTTTCCCACCTTCCTCAGCCCCTCCTCTCAGGACTGACTCTCCAGCACTTTCTTCTGCAAGGAAATATTGGCTAAAAAACTCTAACCATGGTCATACAGAAACCAGGACAGAGGAGATTCTTTGCCAGAACAGTTTATTTTTTCCCTTTTGAGAAAACCCTTTATTCAGACAATATTGCTTGTTTCCCTAATATAAATATATAACGGAATGTGATTTTTTTGTTGTTGAGCACAAAATTGCAAAACAAAACCTGTATTTTTTCACTGAAGAAATTTTCCTTCTTTATTTATTGGGCCCTAGAAATACTATGATCTCACATGTTAAAAGCTATCTAGTGGGTACTTGTTTAACTGTTTGGCACCGAATTTGAAAATGTTACGGCTTTTGGTGGTGCCTCAGACC
>NW_005054965.1:0-1187 GCF_000277835.1 Geospiza fortis
GACCCCTGAGGACAGACCTGTGCTGGTGACTCGAATTCCCAAAACTGGATAAAACTGCCCTCAATTCCCAGCCCATCCATCCCCATTCCCATTCCCACTCCCAGGATGGTTCCCAGGGATTCCCCCGGGGTGATTCCCGCTCACCTCGCATCGGAAGGGCTTTTCCCCCGAGTGCTGCAGGGAGTGCACCTTGAGGGACATGCTGCGCTTGAAGGACTTGCCGCAGGTCTCGCAGGTGAAGGGCATGTCCTTGGTGTGGGCTGCGACAAAAAGGGGGTCACAGGGGGCAAATCCAGGGAAAACAGGCACGGCAGGAATATTCCCCGGAATTCCAGCCAGGGCAGCAGCTCTTTGCGAGCACAGAATGGGTTTCTCCTTGTTCAACTCAGGGGATTTTGGGCCAAGAGCAAACTCAGGCAGTCAATTCCCCCAATTTAAATTTCCCCAATAATTTCAATTCCCCCGATAATTTCAATTCCCCTGATCATTTCAATTCCCCCAATAATTTCAATTCCCCCAATTTCAATTTCCCCAATCATTTCAATTCCCCCAATAATTTCAATTCCCCCAATTTCAATTTCCCCAATCATTTCAATTCCCCCAATAATTTCAATTCCCCCAATTTAAATTTCCCCAATCATTTCAATTCCCCCAATAATTTAAATTCCCCTGATAATCTAAATTCCCCCAATTTAAATTTCCCCAATCATTTCAATTCCCCCAATAATTTAAATTCCCCCAATTTTAATTTCCCCAATAATTTCAATTCCCCTGATAATTTAAATTCCCCCAATAATTTCAATTCCCCCAATTTTTATTTCCCCAATGATTTCAATTCCCCCGATAATTTCAATTCCCCCGATAATTTAAATTCCCCCAATTTAAATTTCCCCAATTATTTCAATTCCCCCAATAATTTAAATTCCCCCAATTTTAATTTCCCCAATAATTTCAATTCCCCTGATAATTTCAATTCCCCCAATAATTTCAATTCCCCCAATTTTTATTTCCCCAATGATTTCAATTCCCCCGATAATTTCAATTCCCCCGATAATTTAAATTCCCCCAATTTAAATTTCCCCAATTATTTCAATTCCCCCAATAATTTCAATTCCCCCAATTTTAATTTCCCCAATAATTTAAATTTCCCCGATAATTTCAATTCCCCCAATTTAAATTTCCCCAAT
>NW_005054965.1:2154-6361 GCF_000277835.1 Geospiza fortis
ATTCCCCCAATGATTTCAATCCCCCCGAACACTTCAATTCCCTGGTGACCCCAATTCCCCGTGCCCAGCCACTCACCAACCATGTGTTTGCGCACGTGGGCCATGGTGTAGAACTTCTTCTCGCAGATCTCGCAGGAGAATTTCTTCTCGGCGTAGCCGTGCACGATCTTGATGTGCTCGTGGAGCGACCAGAGCTTCTTGAAGGATTTGTTGCAGGACACGCACTGGGGTGGACACAGAGGGAGCTGGGTTAGGGGGGCCTGGGATGGGGGGGAAAGCAAGGTTTGGCAAAAAAAAAAGGTCCCAAAAATGGTGAAAAAGTGCCTGAGAATGTGGATTTTGGGATTACACCTGAGGGGAGGCAGTGAGAATGTGAATTTTGGGATTTATATTTCAGGGGAGGCAGTGAGAATGTGGATTTTGGGATTTATACCTGAGGGAATGGAGGCAGTGAGAATGTGGATTTTGGGATTTATACCTGACAGGAGGGGAGCAGTGAAAATATGAATTTTGGGATTTACACCTGAGGGGAATGGAGGCAGTGAGAACATGGATTTTGAGATTTATACCTGAGGGAAGGGATGCAGTGAGAATGTGAATTTTGGGATTTACACCTGAGGGGAATGGAGGCAGTGAGAACATGGATTTTGAGATTTATACCTGAGGGAAGGGATGCAGTGAGAATGTGAATTTTGGGATTTACACCTGAGGGGAATGGAGGCAGTGAGAATGTGAATTTTGGGATTTATATTTCAGGGGAGGCAGTGAGAATGTGAATTTTGGGATTTATACCTGAGGGAACGGAGGAAGCGAGAATGTGGATTACCTGACAGGAGGGGAGGCAGTGAAAATGTGAATTTTGGGATTTACACCTAAGGGGAATGGAGGCAGTGAAAATGTGGATTTTGGGATTTATACCTGAGGGAACGGAGGAAGTGAGAATGTGGATTACCTGACAGGAGGGGAGGCAGTGAAAATGTGAATTTTGGGATTTACACCTAAGGGGAATGGAGGCAGTGAAAATGTGGATTTTGGGATTTATACCTGACAGGAGGGGAGCAGTGAAAATATGAATTTTGGGATTTATACCTGAGGAGAATGGAGGCAGTGAGAACGTGGATTTTGAGATTTATACCTGAGGGAAGGGAAGCAGTGAGAATGTGGATTTTGGGATTTACACCTGAGGGAAATTGAGGCAGTGAGAATGTGAATTTTGGGATTACCTGAGGGGAGGGGAAGCAGTGAGAATGTGAATTTTGGGATTACCCCTGAGGGAAATTGAGGCAGTGAGAATGTGGATTTTGGGATTACACCAAGGGAAGTGTGTAATGGTGCTCTGGTGCCTCCTGATCCCAAAATCCAACAGCAGGGGAGGGGCACAGGGACAGCTCCTGGGAGAGTCCAGCCCTGGAAAAGGGAAATCCAAACCCTGGAGAGGGGAAAATCCAAACCCTTGGAGTAGGAAAATCCAAACATTTTCAGTTAGAAGGATCCAAACCCTTGAAGAGGGAAGGCAAACCCTTGGAATGGAAATATCCAAACCCTTGGAGTGGGAAGAATCCAAACTCTTGGAATGGAAATATCCAAACCCTTCGAGAGGGAAGAATCCAAACCCTTGGAGAGGGAAGAATCCAAACTCTTGGACTGGGAAAATCCAAACCCCTGAAGAGGGAAGGATCCAAACCCTTGGCATGGAAAAATCCAAACATTTTCAGTGAGAAGGATCCAAACCCTTCGAGCAGGAAGAATCCAGACCCTTGGAATGGGAAGAATCCAAACTCTTGGAGTGGAAAAATCCAAACCCTTGGAGAGGGAAGATCCATACTCGTGGTGCACAAAAAAATCCCAAACCCTTGGAGTAGAAAGAATCGGAACTCTGGAGAGGGAAAAATCCAAACCCTTGGAGCAGAAAGAATCCAAACATTTTCAGCGAGAAGGATCCAAACCCTTGGTGAGATAAGAATCCAAACCCTTGGAGTGGGAAAATCCAAACCCTTGGAGTGGGAAAATCCAAACTCCTGGAGAGGGAAGAACCCAAGAGAGCGGGAGGAGGCCGACACCATTAAATTCCCAAAGCCCCATCCAGCCCCTCCTGCCCCCCCAAATCCAGGAGTGGCCACTCCAGGCTCTCCCATCCCTCTGGATCTCCATGGGAAGCAGCTCCCATCCCGCTGGACACTCCGGGATCGGCTCCTCCTCTCTTCGCTCATGGAAGTGGCACTGGAGGCCGAGAATTCCTTCCCAAAACTCCCGTGGAACGTCCAGGCGATCATCCCCCTCGAGGATTTCGGGCAGCTCTTCCTTTTCCCAGCAGCTCTTCCCAAAAACTTCAGTAGAAATTCCCGTGTGGAAATTCCAGCTGGAAAATCCCGGAGCGCGAGGAAACCAAACCATCTTCAGCTCGGAGGAACTGCGCCTTGTCCCGGGGTTTTTTTGGGGATTTTTGGGGTTTTTGGGATGTCTCCACAGCCCAGCCCAGCAATTCCCACCCTTTCCCCGTCGGTCAGAAGGGCTGGGTGGCTGATTAATGAGCAAATTAATGAGTCCTGCTCGTTGGGAGCGTTTCCTCTCCGCTGGGATCTCTGCAGGGTCGGGAATTCTCACCTGGAATTCTGCAGGCACCGAGGGGGCTGTGCCCCCACAGCGCCTGCTGGGATCCCCCCTTTTGGGAGGGAAAAAATTCCTGGAGAGGCAAGAAATTCCACGGAACGATCCCCAAAATCCTGGGATTTACAGAGCCCTCGGAGGGGCCACACCAGAATTCAGGATTAAAACTCCGGCACTGAGAGGGAGGAACCACACAGAGCTCGAGGTGACGGGCAGGAATCCCCTGAGGGTGCTGACTGCGATGGGTGAAAAAGCAGAAATTACCTGGAAAAACAGATTTATTCCATCCCCAGGAGGAAGAACTGGGAGCAGCCAGCCTCGATTTTCATTTCAGTGGGACATTAAATCAGTTTTATCCCAGGACAAAGCTCCCCCTCGACACATTGAACCCTGAACTGAGGGAAATTTAAACTTTCCCTCAATCCTGCTGGCAACTGGAATAAAAACACAGCAACAGGCAGCTGCAAAACACATCCCAAAGGCAGGACAGAACAAGAATTGCTGGATTTATTCCTGGGTGTTGAGGGCCTGAAGGTGACTCCCAGTGCCAGCAGCACTGGGAAGTTTCTGGATTTAAATCATAATTTCTATAATTTCTCCTTTTCTTATCACTTTTGGACGCACGTGTAGATGGATACAGGATATTTCACCATTTTATGTGTTCGAAATATTTAGGAATTCCTCCTTAAATTTTAATTCCTGCTTTGATTCCTTTATTCTTTAATTCCTGCTTAAATTTTATGCTGTGAATGAACCCCCTGCTTGCTGGGGCATCTCTTAAATTCCCATTTAAATCCTCCCTGCTGCACTGAACTTTTAAAATATTTCTTTCAAAAGCTGCAAAAATTACATTTACATTAATAAATCCTTCCTTGAGCTGAAACTTAAGGAAAAGAAAACCAGCCCAGAGTTACCCAGAGCTGGGAAAAGAGCTTGGAAAAGAGAAATTGCAATAAATGTTCCACGTCTCCCACACAGTGGGAGCTGAGGATCAACCCAGCTCAGCACTGAAAGCAAACAAACAATGAAAAATGTTCAATTCTTGCGCTCAAACTCTCACACCAAAACAAAAAAAATAAAACAACCCTCCTCGCCCTACAAATTCCAGCTGCCCGAAAATCCAACGGGAGCCAGGATTCTAGGAGGAGGTGGGTGAAAATCAGGCCAAAAAAGCAGATTTGGGGTGCCAGAGAGGGCAGCAGTGCCCCTGGCACAAACCCCAGAGGGAGCGGGAGCTCCCAAAGCCTGCGGGCAGAGCTGCTCCTCCCATTGCTGGGGAGGAGAATGGTGATTTTTGTGTCTCCAGGGAGACCTGCTGGCGTTTCCCGGCGGGAAGGGGCAGGCTCGGGGTGCAGGTGCTGAATTCCAGCCCTTCAGAAGCACTCTGGGAATTCCCGTGGGGTTTGAGCCCCGGTTGAAGCCCAGCTCAGACGCAGACCCCGCTGCTGCCTCTGGGATCTCACAGACTGCCCGTTCCAGGGAATTCCTGGGATTCTCTTTCCCCTGGAAGGCTCACCTGGTTTCCCACGCTGTGGGACTGCGTTTCAGGACATGGAAACCCCAGGAATTCTCAACTCAGTGAGAGCTCAGTGGGTGCTCA
>NW_005054965.1:6437-6804 GCF_000277835.1 Geospiza fortis
GCGGGGCCGTGCAAAAAGAGTTTTTTTTCCCCCTGTGAAGCGTCCACCAGCCGGATCCAGGGCACGCCAGGAGGTGTGGGGACCTGGCAAGCAGGCGAGCAGACCTACCTGGATGTTTTTTTCACAGTCAGTTTGCTGGTGGAGGGACAGCTCACTCTCCAGCACAAATTTCTTCCCACATTTGTCGCAGATCTGCATGCGCCTGTGGGTGACGTTCATGTGCTTCTCCAGGTACCAGCGTGTGTTAAACACCCTGGGGCACTTCTCACAGGTCAGAGTCTCCTTCTCTTCGCACTTGGATTTCTGCACAGGTGCCTTGGGCTCCTTTGCAGCTTTCTTCTTACGCTTGGGGGGCTCCGCGCTCTTC
>NW_005054965.1:6814-7383 GCF_000277835.1 Geospiza fortis
TCCTGCTTCTCCTCTGGCCAACACCACCCTTCTCCACTCTTTTCTCCTTTTTCTTCTGCCTCTCATTCTCCTCATAATCATTACTGTCTTCCGTGGCCTCTTCCCCACTGTCACCCTCCTCTTCCTCACTGCTGCTCTTAAGGACAGCAGTCTCTTTGGACTGCGAGGGGACACCCTTCTCCCCTTTGGACACATTTAAGGTTTGGTTGTTAAGGTTTACCTCCACTATAATCTGCTCCCTTTTGTAAGTCACTTCATCTTCCTCCTCTTCCTCCTCCTCCTCAGAGTCGTCAGAGTTTTCCCTGTCTTCTTTCACAGCCCGGACCTCTCCTACCGCTCTGCTCTCCCTGAAAAACGGCTGCTCCTCCCTCTCGTGGAGGTGGCCCTTGCTGCCCTTGCTGTCCACCAGCACAGGGAAGGGGCTCCCTGACTCCCTCTTGTACACCTTGGTGGACAGGTCGAGCTCCTGGCTGGGGTAGAAGGCGGGCGGCCCCTCCTGCGCCATGCCGGCCCCGGGGGGCTCCCCCTTGGCTGCGTGGCTCATCTGGGGGGGCTCATGGGGCGCCCTC
>NW_005054965.1:8080-13576 GCF_000277835.1 Geospiza fortis
GAATGGAAATCCAGCAAGGGATACTCTCTATCCATAAGAGATCACCATAAACACTCCTGGAATTTTGGGAGCAGCGATGGCCCCACAAACAGCAGGGAGCAGGAGAATTCCCAGAGAATGGAAATCCAGCAAGGGATACTCTCCATCAACCATTCCTGGATTTCTGGGAGCACTGACAGCCCCAAAACCAGCAGGGAGCAGGAGAATTCCCAGCAGCAGATTCCTAGGGAATGGAAATCCAGGCAAGGGATGTTCTCCACCCACCAGACCTGTTTCTCCTGGGTTCCTGGGAGCGGTGATGGCCCCAGATCTGCTCTGCCCCCACAAACACGGGGCAAGCCCACCCCAAAACACCCCAGCTCTCCCCCAGCCCATCCTCACACGCTCCAGAGCCAGATTCCAACCAGGGAGGAATTCCTGCACTGAGGAATCTCAGCACTGAAGCCACCCGGGAGCACCCCGGAGATGCTGGATTTGGAGGGATCCGAGGAATTCTTCCTTTGTCTCTCCCTCCCTTGCCCCCTTTCCCTCAATCCCCACGGCACAACCTCAGTTTGCCCATCCCGCGGTTTTCCAAGCTGGAATTTGCCCGGGACTTTGCTGCCACTTCCTCCTGCAGGAAGCGCCACGTGCTCCCTCATGGACACAAAGCAATCAATCCCTCACATTTCTCCTTTTTTTGGGGTTTTTTTTTGGGGGGCGGGGGGGTTTTCTTCCCACCGGGACAATTCCAGTTTGGGAGCCCGAGGTTTTGGGGCTGGGCTGATCCCATCAGGAATTCCTAGGATCAGAGGGTGCAGGGGAGGAGAATTAAGGACAGAGACGTGGGATGGATGGAAGGGACAGCAAATCCCACCCAGGGAAACCTTCCATGATCCCAGAGTGCTCCAACCTGGCCTGGGACACTGCCAGGGATGGAGCAGCCACAGCTTCCCCTGGAATTCCATCCCAGCCAGGAATTCCTGCCCAAAATCCACCCAACCCTCCTCTCTTCCACAGATTCCCGTATTATTATTATTATTATTTCTGCTCCACCAGAATTTCCCTCTCTTTGGAGTGAATTTTAACCGGGCAGGAGACGAAGCAACCGGTGCCTGAATAAGTAATATTAATTATTAATAATAAAGGGAATCTTTGTGAAGTGCCACGCCGGGGAAGGAAAGGACAAAATAACCAGTTTGATGATGAACTTCATTAAAACACTCGAGCGCTTCTCGGGGGTTCCCAAATTACCCCAAATTAATTTCCTGCAGCCTCAGCACCACAGCAGGGCCCATTCCCACTGCTCCATCCTCAAAGCCCACATTCCCAGCCCCGCAGGAAATCCCGGAGATGGGCTGTTAATGCTGGATTGTGGGCACAAAAACTCATATTCAGATGGAAAAAATTATAAAATAAACTGATTTTGGCCAGCTGGAATTCCCAATGTTACACCCAGGAAGCCGTGGGGAGGATGAATCCCAGTTTAGCTTTTCCTTCCAGTGGGATGGATTATTCAGGAGCTCAGGAAATTCCCAGTTCCACGTAGAAAATACCCGATTATTTCCTCATCATGTTAAGCATCTCTAGGAAGCTGCAGAAAGAAACCAGGAATTCCACCGCAGAGTCAGGAAAGCACAAAACTTGCCAGGAAAAGGAAATTTCACCTTTTCCACCATTTACCAAATGGCAAAAAATTCCTGCCAATCGTGTGTGCCAATATTGTGTGTAAAAAAAAAAAACCCTTTTTATCAAGAGGAATCACCTCAAATCAAGCCCACAGTGGGGTTTATTCTGAATTATCAAAGCTGTTTGCTCTGAAAACCACTTCACTCCGCAGCATCAGCGGCTGCTGTGGCTTTGAACCTTTCACTGCCACCCTCGAGGGACCCACAACTTTCAAAACCATTATTTAAATAAAAAGCAAAGCCCTCCTTGGCCATTTAGCACAATCAGCAGCTCTGAAATACTGCCCTAAAAACGCTCTTAAAACACATTTCCACCCCTCGCTTTTAAATTTCTAACCCCAAAGCAGCGTTTGGGTGTTTTTAATCCCAAAACACCCAAGCGTTTTTTGTTGTTTTAAAGGTGAATTTAATTTTGTCAAGGCAGATTTTGCCACAGAACAAATTCCAGTCACGCTGCCAAATGAGAGATGCAGGCCGCGATTAAGATGTAAAAAGGAAACAAGAGTTTCAAAGCGATTTTTGATGCTTATCAAGCCCCAAACCTGGGGAATATCTGCAGCAATCAAAGGTTTGCAAAGACTCCGACATGAAAAGCTCGAACTCTGAAGAAAAAAAAGCACAATTTGCAGACAAAAGAGTGGGTGGAGGAAGCTGGTGAGTGTGTGGGAGCAACTTCACACCGAGCTTCTGAAGAAAAACCGCATTTTTTGGTCTTACCGGCACTAAAAATAGAGAGATACAGGCTCGGCCGGGGAGGCCTCGGCCCGGCCTGGGCTCGGGGGAGCGGGGCCGGCCCGGAGGAAAAAGTGAGGAAAAACTGAGGGAACAGTGCGAAAAAACTGAGGAAAAACAGGATTTCAGGAGAAGGTGAAGATGTCAGGGAAGCAGGATTTGAGGAAAACTGAGGGTGTGAGGAAAAGCTGGGGGGAAAGTGACTGAGGGTGTGAGGGAAAAACTGAGGAAAAACTGAGGGAAAAGTGGGAAAAAATTGAGGAAAAACAGGATTTCGGGAGAAGGTGAAGATGTCAGGGAAGCAGGATTTGAGGAAAACTGAGGGTGTGAGGAAAAGCTGGGGGGAAAGTGACTGAGGGTGTGAGGGAAAAACTGAGGAAAAACTGAGGGAAAAGTGGGAAAAAATTGAGGAAAAACAGGATTTCGGGAGAAGGTGAAGATGTCAGGGAAGCAGGATTTGAGGAAAACTGAGGGTGTGAGGAAAAGCTGGGGGGAAAGTGACTGAGGGTGTGAGGGAAAAACTGAGGAAAAACTGAGGGAAAAGTGGGAAAAAATTGAGGAAAAACAGGATTTCGGGAGAAGGTGAAGATGTCAGGGAAGCAGGATTTGAGGAAAACTGAGGGTGTGAGGAAAAGCTGGGGGGAAAGTGACTGAGGGTGTGAGGGAAAAACTGAGGAAAAACTGAGGGAAAAGTGGGAAAAAATTGAGGAAAAACAGGATTTCGGGAGAAGGTGAAGATGTCAGGGAAGCAGGATTTGAGGAAAACTGAGGGTGTGAGGAAAAGCTGGGGGGAAAGTGACTGAGGGTGTGAGGGAAAAACTGAGGAAAAACTGAGGGAAAAGTGGGAAAAAATTGAGGAAAAACAGGATTTCGGGAGAAGGTGAAGATGTCAGGGAAGCAGGATTTGAGGAAAACTGAGGGTGTGAGGAAAAGCTGGGGGGAAAGTGACTGAGGGTGTGAGGGAAAAACTGAGGAAAAACTGAGGGAAAAGTGGGAAAAAATTGAGGAAAAACAGGATTTCGGGAGAAGGTGAAGATGTCAGGGAAGCAGGATTTGAGGAAAACTGAGGGTGTGAGGAAAAGCTGGGGGGAAAGTGACTGAGGGTGTGAGGGAAAAACTGAGGAAAAACTGAGGGAAAAGTGGGAAAAAATTGAGGAAAAACAGGATTTCGGGAGAAGGTGAAGATGTCAGGGAAGCAGGATTTGAGGAAAACTGAGGGTGTGAGGAAAAGCTGGGGGGAAAGTGACTGAGGGTGTGAGGGAAAAACTGAGGAAAAACTGACTGAAGATGTGAGGAAAATTAAAGATTTCAGGAAAAGCCGAGGGTGTGAAGATGTTTTCCCACTGAAACTCCGTGAAATCCCCAGGTCATGTGAATTCTGGAGAATGAGCCAGCAGGGAATAACCACAGATTGCACCAGGAAAACAAAAAGCGAGGCCTAAAATGACATTTTTGGGGTGTCCTGTGCAGGAATTGGACTCGATCCCTGAGGGTCCCTCTATCAGGATATTCCATGATTCCATAAACGGGTCCATAGCAGCTCAATAAATCTGCGATATCGCAATAAAAACGCCTCAATAAACTCTCCCAGTTGGAAGCACAGGTGCCTGGAACAGGCCCAGCCGTTTCCAAACAGTGGGAAAACACATCTGAAGGGAATTATTTCAATTATTTCTCCCAGCTCTCAATCCCTCCTTTCTTGTGCATCGACTGCAAAAAAAAAAAAACCTGAAAATCTGTTTTTAAGTGGGGAAGTTTTATCTCCCAGAGCCTCGGCACATCCAGGTGCTTTTTGCATTTCCATGGGAAGTGCTGGAGCTGCCTGAGCCCATGGAAATGCAAAATAAATGTAAAATAAATGTAAAATAAAGCGCTGAGTGCTGCTAACGACCCTATTCCCATTCCCAAAGCTCGGGACCCAGCAGAGCCTGGAATCATCAGGAAAATAATCCTGAGAGTGAAACAGGGAAGAGAAATCCCCTTTGGGAATGGTGCAGGAGGGGATTTGGGAGCAGCATTCCCAATTTCTGGGGAAAACAGGGAATTCTGGAAACCCTCCTGCCACCGCCAGCCCCGGATTCCCTCAGAACGGCTTTTCCCTAAATTCCAGAGAGCCCTGGGAAGAGGGGAAAAATCCAATAAATTTTGCAATTCCAGGGTTTTTCCAGTTTTTTGTTTTTTTTTTTTTTTCTTGGGCGTCCCTAAAATAACCAAGGGCAGGTGCAGGGGAGCCTGGGCAGGGACAGAACAGCCTGGAAAAGGGATAAACCCTGTAAATCCTGGAATTCCAGCAGCTCCCACCTCATCCCGCTGCTTTTTGGCCATTCCCAAAATAACCCGGGCTGGCTATTTTGCTAACTCAGCAGGCAGCACATTTATATTTTTATTTATTTTTTTCCCCCCCCACCCCAGCTCTGTCCGGAGCTGGGAATTTTCCCTCCAATTGTTCCAGAAGCTCGCGGAAAAATCAGATTCCCAAACCCCAGAAAAATATCTGCGAAACCCCGCCACCAAAACTGAAAATCCATGAGGAAGAAGAGCTCAGGCCTTTCCCATTTTTCCAGAGGGACGATCTGGCTGAGTCTCCAGATTTTTGGGAGACACAAAGCCCTTCCAACCAGCGGTTCCTGGATTTTTTTTCAAGCATTATCTCCACGAGAAATCCATCCCAGAGGTTTTCATTTCGGAATTCAGCACTAAAATCCCTCCGGATTTTGCAATAAACGAGGGGGTGCTTTACTGAATCGAAAGTTTGAGATCTAACAGGCACAAACTCAACGTTTTTTCTTGAAGTAGGGAAAAAAATGGCATTTCCCATTGAGCATCACTGACCCTGGGGTCCAGGAACGGTGGAAGCCCCAAAAAGGAAATCTGTCATCAAGATCTCTTGCCCAAAATTAGCATTTTTCCCCCCAAAGAGGTCCCGGAGGTGTCTCTGTGTCCTTGGATATGCAGAGGTGTAAATGAAGTGTGAATATCCTGCCCCAAAGCCACCTTGGAATTCCTACATGGACATTTCCCCGGCAGGAAAAATCCCATTTCCAGAGGGGAAAAAATCCCATTTCCAGAGGGGAGAAAAATCCCATTTCCAGAGGGG
>NW_005054965.1:14016-17792 GCF_000277835.1 Geospiza fortis
AAAAATCCCATTTCCAGGGGGTAAAAAATCCCATTTCCAGGGAGGGAAAAATCCCATTTCCAGGGGGAAAAAAAATCTCATTTCTATGGGAAAAACGCTCATTTCCAAAGAGATCAGGCCCAGCAGAAGGTGCTGGAAAAGCTGCTGGGAATTCCTGGGAGAAGTCCCAGTGTGAAACCTCCCGAGGGAAGGGTGTCGGGAAGGGCAGGAGCTGGAGCTGCTGCTGGCACCTGCCTGGGTTTCACTCCTTGCTTTTTATTTTTTTATTTTTTATTTATTTTTTATTTAAATCCAGGCAGGAGCAGCCCGCAAAATCCCAGGTCCCGAACCAGCTGGAAAACAACAGGAATTTGGGGATTGGGCAGGGAATTTGGGGTTTTGGGGAAGCCTGTCTCTTGTGCCGCGCTGATTTGGAGAATTTCAGGAATTCTGCTCGCAAATCCTGGGAAAACTCCCTGAAAATGCACAAATTGGGATGGAATTTGCCTCGAAAAGGCACAAATTGGGATGGATTTTGCCTGGTTTCTATGGGGATGTGTTTAAAAAAAATCAGGTTTTGATTCAAATGCTCTTTTGAGGCTTCAAACCCGTGACAGATCCCACCAAAAAACCCCTTGGGGTTCAGAGATTCCTGAAATTTTGCCCCAACCCAGGAGCTGCTGGAAAGGATTTTAAGGCCTCGTGTTTACAGCTGGGAATGAGGCGCTGGGATCCAGGCAAGAAGGGGTTAAAAAAATCCACATTTTTGGTGGAAAACACTGGGAAAATTCAGCCACATTCACCTGAGGGAGCTCAGGACAGAGCAGGGAGGTCTCACCTGGATCTCTTTAATATTTAAAGGGTGAAACTTCGTGAGAATAAAATGAACTTTGCAGAAAAATCCCATTTTTTTTCCTCATTATTATGGGGGGAAACCTCACTCAATAAAATCCTGAAAGGACAAAGAGGACAGATTTAGCAAAATGTAACTGAATGCCGTTTTGAAAAGTAAAATTCAATTAAAAATTGACTTCATCTCCCTTTTAGAAAGCCTGGATCTGGCAGGGAGAGAGCAGAGCAGGCTGAGAGTCTGTGCTGGAGGAATTGAACCAAGAGAAATAAAATATTGTGTTTTATATGTCATATAATAGATTAAATATTATAGAGAATACAATATATATTATATTGTATTATATTGTATTATATTGTATTATATCGTATTATATTGTATTATATTGTATTGTATTATATTATTTTAAAATTATATACTAAAACTATACTAAAGAAAGAGAAAGGAGATATCAGAAAGCTAGAAAAGAAAGGAATGGAATGAATAATAAAATCTTGTGACTGACCAGAGAGTCCGAGACAGCTGGACTGTGATTGGCCATTAATTAAAAACAATTCACATGCAACCAATCAAAGATGCACCTGTTGCTAAACCATCTCCAGACCACATTCCACAGCCATCAGATCGTTATTGTTTACATTTCTTTTCTGAGGCTTCTCAGCTTCTCAAGAGAAAATCTTAGCAAAGGAATTTTTCAGAAAATATGTCAGTGACACACCACCCCATTTCTCAGGAGAGAGAAAAATGCTTTGTCCCCTGTTTTTAAAGCTATCCTCAGCAGCAATACCAATGCTAGTATTTTTACAGACTGTCTTCTCCCATCCACAAATTCTAATAATATGCCATAGAAACCAGTTTAAATGCTTCACCTAATTTAATATATTAAATGAACAGAACTGCTGAGAACAGATAATTATTCCATTTCTGTCTATTTGATATTTTCAGCTCAGTTTTCTATGCAGGCTTTCCTTCGTGCTAAACAGCATTTTCTAGTTTATTCAGCAATCTATCCTACCAAACAATTACATTACATTACATTACATTATATTATATACAGTATATAATGTGGGATACATAATATATATCTATATCAAATTACATATGAATATACAATATGTAACATATAACCTTATATATAATGCTACATATTGTATATATTATAAAATGTTTGAATATAATAATTATCCAGAGAATATCAGAGAAATCTCCCACTCCTCAGCTGCCTGCTGCTTCCTTTCAGTTCTGCCTCTTTCTTTTTTTTTTTTTTTGTGGAACCAGGAATAAAATTAATATTTTTTTTAATTTTTTTGTTGTTGTTGTTTTTTGGCCCTGAGAGCTGCAGAGAGAAATAGGTCAGTGAGGAGTTTTGTAAGCACGTGAAATCCACCTGTGCCATCTCAGGTGTGCTCTGGGCACGTCCCTGCTCCTCCTGTTTACTGCAGAAATCCAGCTCAGAGCTCGGGGAACCTTCCCAAGGCATCTCCTGCTCCGAGCACAGACAGAGACTCTGCGTGGATAAAAACTTCACATTTTTAGGTGAAGCTGCAGCTCTCGGGGTAAAATCTCCGCATTCTGTGATTGTAGCAGAGAGGAGGAAAGCACAGCACCCCAAAATCTTCTATTTTTGGATGATTTACCCCGATTTCCTCCCTTCCCACAGCAAGATTTCCTCTGAAAACACCAGTCAAAGGCTCCCTATAGCATTATTAGTTAATAAAGTCAATTACAATCTTCAAAACTCACAATCATCTCCAACACCAAAGCCTCTTCTGATCACATCAATATTCCAGAGGTGTTTTCACAAATAATCCCAGGGACGGCCCCAAATCCCCCATTCCTGCAGCTCTGAGCTTCCTCTTGCAGAAAATCAAAATTGTAAAATTCTAAACCAGCCCCCTGAACCCCCTGGCAGCCCAGGAGACACAAGTGCCCAGCTGGGAAAACCAAAAAAGCCTCCGCGAATTCGCACTTTTCTTTCACACGGCCTCCGGAAAAGCTCTCGGAGCTCCTGTCCCTGTTTGTACCCAGATTTGGGGATCACATCTGGAACTGCAGCTGTACCCAGACTTGGGGATCACATCTGGAATTCCAAGGCAGATGTACCCAGACTTGGGGATCACATCTGGAATTGCAGCTGTACCCAGACTTGGGGATCACATCTGGAACTGCAGCTGCACCCAGATTTGGGGATCACATCTGGAATTGCAGCTGTACTCAGATTTGGGGATCACACCTGGAATTGCAGGGCAGGTGTACCCAGATTTGGGGAGCACAAGTGGAATTCCAAGGCAGATGTACCCAAATTTTGGGATCACATCTGGAATTGCAGCTGTACCCAGATTTGGGGATCACACCTGGAATTGCAGCGCCGCCTGCCCGGGGCAGGGATGGCCGAAAAGCCCCAAAAGCGGCACAGAAATGCACCCGGCACACGGGCAGGGAGGCGGAGAGGTAAAACCCGAGCGAGAACGCCCAAGCCGAGGGAAATTATCAGATCTGATAAACACGCGGGGAATTATCAGACAGCAGAGACACAAAGCCCTTTGAAAATCACACTCGGCAGCCCCGCAGCCCTTTCAAAACCGTCTCAAAAATCCATTTCTTTTTAGCGCAGATCAGGCGGCGAGGGAGAGAAACAGAAGAGAACTTGCAGCTGGGAAGAGCCCAAAGCTCAGCTCTCCATGCCCTGCCCCGTGCCAGCGCCGGGAGGATAAAAACTCGCGTTCCTCGCATCCCCGCTGCCCGCGGCACCGGGGCTTCTCCCTCCCACCGAACCCGCCTGCCACTAAAGGCCGGGATGGAATTCTGGCGAACCCCAGGAGACGCCGCTCGGCTCTTCCCCAAGTTGCGCGGAAGGCGCTCACAAATCACGCCCAAAATCCCAACCCCGGGGCGCACGCAGCGCGCTGGGAGCACGGGGAAGGGGAAAACACCGGCAGGGAAAGGC
>NW_005054965.1:20202-22429 GCF_000277835.1 Geospiza fortis
GCCCCCTCAGCACGGCCCAGGTGAGGCGCTGAGCCCCTGAGCCCCCTCAGCACGGCCCAGGTGAGGCCCTGAGCCCGGAGCGCTGTGCATGAGCCGGAGCAGTCAGTGCCAAACCCCAACTCCCGCTTGCTCAAACTTTCTCTCCCCTTAACACGCTAATGACTACTTAACTCCAGCCTGCGGTTTGGTGATTACGCCCTGATGAGTGGAGCGGTGTGACAAGGAGCAGCACCTCCGGCCGGTGACAGGTGACAGGTGCGGGGCTCCCGGGGGGCGTGGGGACATGGGGCTGTCCCTTAGCAGGGTGGCACTGCCTTCTCCAGGTGCCACCTGCCCTGGGAAGCTGCCGAGCCTCGGCCACAGCCCCAAAACCGCTGCTGGGGCTGTGTGGGAGGGGACAGCGCTGCTGTGGTTTGGGTTTGGCAGCCGTGGAGGAATTAGTGAGAGCAGCGGGAACCGAGAGGGGGAAGGGCACCGAGCCCTTTGGCAGCGCCGCTGTTTCCCGAGGATCCTCTCAGCTTTGTGCTCCTCTCCTAAATCCTTCACTCCACCGTCTCCACCTGGTTTATTCCTCACCTGCAAATGCCCCCAAAAGCAGAGGGCGCTGGGTTTGAGATTCTGCCGAAAAACCCTCGGCGCCCTCGCTGCCCCGGAGTTGCAAATGCCAAATTCCAGAGGGTTTGAGTCGCTCTGGATTCCTGAGCGGGGATTGGGGCTCGGAGAGGCAAAGCTCAGGATGGAGTTAAAGGGGCAGGCCAGGCTGGGGGAGCCCCGGGGCGGGATCAGAACAATGCTCCCCGTTCTCCTCCTTGCCCCGGCTGTTCCTGGAGCAAAGGGGACACGCTGAGCCAGCCCCGGGGCGGCTGGTGCTGCCTGACCCAGTCAGAGCTGTCCCAGTCTCTGCTGGACGTGGTCACCTTGGAGTGCCTGGGCGCTGCTCCATCTCAGGCCAACAGCCCTGAGCAGTGCAGCTCCTGCAGGAAAAACGGTGTTGGGGCAGGTGCTGCTGCTGCTGGATAACTCTGGGTGAGGATGTGCTGGAATTCCCTGCCTTGGAGGGGGAAGGAAGAAGAATTTTGGGGGTTTTTTGTTCCCTGGGAGGTGAATGCACAGGAAGCAGCAGCAGAGCCCCTTTTCCTTTACATGTGGGATCTGAGGGACAGCAAAGGAGCTCAGAGGGGGAGCAGAGCCATCAACCACTGAGGGCATCAGGTACAAATGTCCTGGAGTTCCTGGCATGGGGAAAACAAGGGACTCATCTTCCCATCCATCCCTGAGAGGAGCAGGGAGAGAGGGGAACCAACCCAGCCCCTGCAGCTCTGCTCGAGCAGGGCCTGCCCCACAGCCACAGGTCCTTGCCAGCCCCATTTCCTCAGGTCACCTCTGCTTCTGGCTGCCACCAGAGGCAGCTCTGGCCCTGCTCTGGCTCTGGGGTCCTTCTCTCCTGCATTTCCCCTCTCTCCAGGTGTCACCAGAGTTGAAAACCCCTCCTGTGCCAGGTAAAGGTGACACAAATCTTCCTTTCCTCCCTGAGCCCCTGCAGCCCCTCAGCTGTGGGTGGCCTCTCCTACAAACCAGATTTTGTTTTGTCTAAGCAGCTTAGGGCCTTTCAGGCTGAAATAAAGTCCAGCAAAAGTGGGAGAATGTGCTGGGCCGAGGGCTGCAGACGCAGCAGAACGTGCTGTCCCCACCTGCGGGGCTTTCCGAGGCCCTGGGCTTGCTGAGGAGGCGGATTTGGGTCATTGCTGGGGTGCAGGGAGCTCTGCTCGGGGTCAGCAGTGGCTGTGGGGAGAGGGGATCGCTCAGAGAGGAGCAGATCCCCTCACTCAGAAATGAACAGATCTCAGTCACTCAGGGGCACAGATCCCCTCACTCAGAAATGAACAGATCTCATTCAGAAATGAACAAATCTCACTCAGAAATGAACAGATCCCCTCACTCAGGGGCACAGATGTCCCTCACTCAGAAATGAACAAATCTCACTCACTCAGGGGCACAGATCCCCTGACTCAGAAATGAACAAATCTCACTCACTCAGGGGCACAGATCCCCTGACTCAGAAATGAACAAATCTCACTCACTCAGGAGCACAGATCTCCCTCAGAAATGAACAGATCCCCTCACTCAGGGGCACAGATCCTCTCACTCAGAAATGATCAGATCTCATTCAGAAATGAACAAATCTCGCTCACTCAGGGGCACAGATCCCCTCACTCAGAAATGAACA
>NW_005054965.1:22640-23147 GCF_000277835.1 Geospiza fortis
ACAGATCTCACTCAAAAATAAACAAATCTCATTCAGAAATGAACAGATCTCACTCAGAAATGAACAGATCTCACTCAGGGGCACAGTTGTCCCTCACTCAGGCACGTCCCCAGCTGGATGTGGCTGTGCCCCGGGCAGGCTCAGGGCTCTGCCTGCTCCCCGTTCCCACGTGGCTTTTAGGGCTGGAATGTTCTGGCAGTGCCCAGCCCTGCAGGTCCATGGGATCTGTGCTGTTCCCACGGGATCTGTGCTGCTCAGGGGCCTGCCTGGGAGCTCTGGGCTCCTCACCGCTGCTCCTGACAGGAGGATCCTTGGGAAACCTCCTGGAGTGTCAGGACCCAGGACACACCTCTGGCTGTCCAGGACACCAGGACCCCTGCTAGGGGTCTCAGAGACCCTGTCACAGAGCCCAAGACACCTGTGGTTTTGATTATGACCCATGGAGCAAATTACCAACCTTAGATGAAGATCAGCAAGCCACAACAGTTTAGGTAGAATAATAGTGCA
>NW_005054965.1:23601-24390 GCF_000277835.1 Geospiza fortis
GAGGATTCTCAGGAAACTCCTCCTGGAGCAGCCCTGGCCCTTCACCCCGTGCCCGGTGGTTTGTGAGGCCCCAAACGCTGCCAGCCCTGCCTCGGGCACAGCCTGGACCTGGCACCTTTGGGACAATTTCACCTTCCCCAAAAGAGCAGAGCCCTCGGAGCCGCTCAGGGATCCTGGAAAGGGAAACTGAGGCACAGAGGGTGCTGGCAGCTCCAGCTGTGCAGCTCCAGCTGTGCAGCTCCAGCTGTGCAGCTCCAGCTGTGCAGCCCAGCCAGGCTCCAGGTTTATCCTCCAGATCTGCTCAGGATGCCCTGGAGCAGCGGGAGGGGAAGCAGAAGGGGAACAAAGGGATTTTCCTGCCGGGTGCTGCCACAGGAAGCCCTGGGAGCCAGAGGAGAAGTTCCAGCAGAGGAAATTCCTGTTCCCTTTCCCAGTGAAAAAGCACAATTAAAGATTAATTGCCTGCAGGCAGCAGAGCTCACACCCAGCAGCATCATCTGGGGTGGTTCCTTCTCACCGCTGCACCATCAGAGCCAGCAGCCCCTGCACAAAAACACCAAAAAATTAAATTCCCCTTTGGCTAGACTCAGCTTTGTGATTTTTTTTTTTTGGTGGCCTTTTGAAGTTAAGCACAGAACAGATTCCTCACAGGGAAGTGCTGAAGTCCGTGCTGGAGCAATCATTAAATGAAAACTTGGCCCTGAGGGTCGCTGCCCATCTCCCAGCCTGAGCTGGGATGCGAGTCCTGCTCTTTTCCTCATAATTCCTGCTCTTTTCCACCTCATTCCT
>NW_005054965.1:25218-29478 GCF_000277835.1 Geospiza fortis
TCCACCCTGTCCCACCTGGGGGATGATTCCAACTCCCTCCAGGGCAGGAATTATCCCAGTTTGGGCCCTGCCCCACCTGGGGTGGCTCCAGCCCGGCTGCAGCAGGGCCAGGTGCCCGTCCCAGTGCCCAGCAGACCCCAGGTGCCCCCGGGCTGCCCCAGGTGCTCTCACCTGATGGCAGAACTCCACTCACACTCACATCCCAGGCTCTGGAGCTGTCGGGGTCAATCCCTCTTTGCCAGGACTCTTCCCAGCCAGCCCAGCCCCACCGAGCCCAACCCTCACTTCTGAGACAGCAGCACAAAAAAAACCCAAAGGACCCGGGGTGCCAGCCTTGGGACTGTGACATTTATTGAGGGCTGGTTACACAATCTCACCTCTCCCAACTGCCCTTCCCTGTGCAGGGGCGGCACAGAGCATTTCTGCCCCTGGAGCAGCGAGGGGCAGGACAGGGACAGCTCAGGGGCAAGGAGAGGAGACCCCCAGCCCCAGAGGGGTTTCCTGCACAGAGCCAGAGGGAATCTCTGCTGCTCTCACCCCCACAGAGCCCCTGCCCTGAGCTGAGGTGTCTCAGGTGACACCTGAAGGTCTGGCATGGCTGAGGGCCCCGAGCTGAGCTGTCCCAGCCCAGGTGGGCACAGCCCAGCCAGCCTGAAGGCACTGAGGCAGCTCTGAGCCCTGCTGGACTCACCTGGGCTCCATCCCAGCAAAACTGCTCCTGCTGCTCCAACTGCCCGCAGAGGGCCAGTTCCCAAATCTCACTGTCTGAATTCCCAAATCTCAATTTCTGAATTCCCAAATCTCACTGTCTGAATTCCTAAATCTCACTGTCTGAATTCCCAAATCTCACTGTCTGAATTCCCAAATCTCACTGTCTGAATTCCCAAATCTCAATTTCTGAATTCCCAAATCTCACTGTCTGAATTCCCAAATCTCACTCCCAAATCTCACTGTCTGAATTCCTAAATCTCACTGTCTGAATTCCCAAATCTCACTGTCTGAATTCCCAAATCTCACTCCCAAATCTCACTGTCTGAATTCCCAAATCTCACTGTCTGAATTCCCAAATCTCACTTTCTGAATTCCCAAATCTCACTTTCTGAATTCCCAAATCTCAATTTCTGAATTCCCAAATCTCACTGTCTGAATTCCTAAATCTCACTGTCTGAATTCCCAAATCTCACTGTCTGAATTCCCAAATCTCACTGTCTGAATTCCCCAAATCTCACTTTCTGAATTCCCAAATCTCACTGTCTGAATTCCCAAATCTCACTGTCTGAATTCCCCAAACTTCCCGTCTGAAATTCCCAAATCTCACTTTCTGAATTCCCAAATCTCACTTTCTGAATTCCCAAATCTCACTGTCTGAATTCCCAAAATTTTCCTGAACTCCCAAATTCAGAGTCCCTGAGGGCAGCGCAGGGGAGGAACCGCAGGCCTGCTGTGTCGCGAGCGTTCACTTTTATTTGATTACCCATCCGAAGGAAAAAAAAAAAAAAAAAAAAACCCCTCCAATTCCCAAATTTCCATTTCCTCCGCGAGGAAATTGCAATGATTTTTTTTTTCCCCCTATTTTTTTTTTTGGTGTTTTCCCCGGCCTGGGCAGGGCAGGGGCTCACTGGGGCAGCTGCAGCAGCACGGACTGGCCCGAGGGCAGGTAGGTGATGTTGCGCGAGCGCGAGAGCTGGTACGCGATGTCCTCGGCCGCCTCCAGCTTGCGCAGCTCGATCAGCCCGTCCCCCGCCGTGGCCAGAGAGTTGGCAATCAGCTCTGCGGCCTTGGAGTCGCCCTCTGCAGAGATCACCGCTGCCTTCTTCTGCTGCTCGGCCTGCGGGGAGAAAAACGGGAATGGATGGATGGACAGACGGACAGAGCTGTGCCGCCCCGCGGGGTTTCTCTCGGCCAGGGCGTGTAAAAGGGTTTTGGTTTTAGTTTTAAACTGGGTCGCTGAACTGTGGGATAAAAAAATAACTGATTTGCCTGCTGTGGGAAAAGGAAAAAAGGCAATTTCAAGCTGAATTTTGGTGATTTTCTGGCTGTGTCCCACCCGGAGATCCCCGTTGTTTGGCAGCTCCCAAACCCAGAGCCTGCAGTCAGCTGAAATCTGAGCTGACACAAGACATGAAGACCCCACTGTGCTGCTGGAGACTCCCAGAGATGATCCAGAGTGGATCCAAGCAGGGATGAGCCAGGAGGAAAGCTGGCATGAGCCAGGAGCAAACAGCGAGCACGGCTGCAATCAGCACTGTGGGGCGGAAGGAGGAGCCTTCTCCAGCTGGGTTTGTGCTGGATTTTGGGGAAAAAACATTTCTGATCAGCACTCCAGGGAGGCTGGCACGGGATATTCAAGGGAAAAGCCCTGGAGAGGGAAGGGGATGGCAGAGGTGATCCCAAACCTCCTGAAGGAGCAGGTACCTTCTCCACGATGAACCTGGCCCGCTCGGCCTCCTGCTGCGCCACCTGCTTCATCTCCACCGCCTCCGTGAACTCCTTGCCAAAGGTCAGGTGGGTCTGGGGACACAAACCAAACCAGGTCACAGCAGGGACAGCGCCACAGTGACACCGGGATGGGACAGAAACCCGGATCCCTGAAGGAAACCCCACCGGGATCCCACACCCGACCCCAGGGGAAAGCTCCAGAAACAAAGTGTCCGAACTCCCCTTTGGCAGAAACAAAGTCACCTTCTGCCGAGGCTCCCTGCCGGCCCTCGGCTCCCAGCAGGATCCATCTTACTGCTGACGGGAGCTGCGAGGGCAGAGCTCCCTCCTTGGATAGCTCAGCACAGGAACCAGTGGGAATTCCCTGCGGTCCCAGTGGGAATTCCCTGCGGTCCCAGTGGGAATTTTCCGCTGTCCCAGTGGGAATTTTCTGCTGTCCCAGTGGGAATTTCCTGCGGTCCCAGTGGGAATTTCCTGCTGTCCCAGTGGGAATTTCCTGCTGTCCCAGTGGGAATTTTCTGCGGTCCCAGTGGGAATTTCCTGCTGTCCCAGTGGGAATTTTCCCTCCTGGTGCTTCCAGGGGTGCCTGTGGAGCTGCTGCCCAATCCCAAAGCCCCTGCAGCCCAATCCATGCCCCTCAGCAGCTCCTGGGGGGTGACAAAACCCCTGCACAGGGAGGGCTGAGGCCACCAAGGGCTGCCCAAGACAATGGGGACAACAGCAGAGCTGTGACAACGACGTCCCTCCAAACACAGCCACACGTGTCCAAATGTCCAGGTGTCCAGCCCGCCACGCTGTGGCCACCCAGGGGTCCCCCCCTGTCCCAGGGGTCCCTGCAGGGCTCACCAGGGACACATCGTCCAGGATGAGGCCGAAGGTGGCCGCGCGCTCGGTGAGGTCCTCGCTGACCTGCCGGGACACGAGCTCCCGCTGCGTGATCAGCTCGCCTGCGTCAAAGCGCGCCTGCAACGGGAGGGAACGGGGTGGGAAGTGCTGGGAATGGGGTGGAAACTGCTGGGAATGGGAGGGAAACTGCTGGGAACGGGGTGGGAACTGCTGGGAATGGGAGGGAAACTGCTGGGAACGGGGTGGGAACTGCTGGGAATGGGAGGGAAACTGCTGGGAACGGGGTGGGAACTGCTGGGAATGGGAGGGAAACTGCTGGGAACGGGGTGGGAACTGCTGGGAATGGGAGGGAAACTGCTGGGAACGGGGTGGGAACTGCTGGGAATGGGAGGGAAACTGCTGGGAACGGGGTGGGAACTGCTGGGAATGGGAGGGAAACTGCTGGGAACGGGGTGGGAACTGCTGGGAATGGGAGGGAAACTGCTGGGAACGGGGTGGGAACTGCTGGGAATGGGAGGGAAACTGCTGGGAACGGGGTGGGAACTGCTGGGAATGGGAGGGAAACTGCTGGGAACGGGGTGGGAACTGCTGGGAATGGGAGGGAAACTGCTGGGAACGGGGTGGGAACTGCTGGGAATGGGAGGGAAACTGCTGGGAACGGGGTGGGAACTGCTGGGAATGGGATAGGCACCACTGGGAATGGGATGGAACAGGATGGAATGGGATGGACACCACTGGGAACACGGTGGAACAGGATGGACACTGCTGGGAACAGGATGGAACGGCATGGACACTGCTGGGAACAGGATGGACACCTCTGGGAATGGGATGGAACAGGATGGAATGGGATGAACACCGCTGAGAATGGGATGGGATGGAATGGGATGACCACTGCTGGGAGCGCGACGGACACCGCTGGGAACGAGCAGGAACCGGACACAGCCCCAGGCTGCACCAGCAAGGACAGCAGCAGGA
>NW_005054965.1:29586-32755 GCF_000277835.1 Geospiza fortis
AGCTCCCAGCCGCCTCCCACCCAATCCAGGCTGGACCTCTGCCATTCCAGGGCACAGGGCGTTCCCCACTCCGTGCCAGGAGAGCCCAGGGCGTGCTCACCACCACGGACTTGAGGATCTCGGTGGTGATGGAGGGCAGCACGCGCTCGTCGTAGTCCTCGCCGATGCTGGTGAAGATGCGCGGCAGCTGCGCCGTCACGGGCCGGAACAGGATCCGCAGCGTGATGTTCACGTTCTGCAGGTCTGCAGCAGGGACAGCACCCCGTCAGGGAGCTGCAGGAGCAGGGGATGCTCCCCAGAAAACTCCCCATCGAAAACAAGCTGGGGTCGCTGCCCTGCTCCCCTCTGCTCTGCGCTGCTGTACGGGAGAATCCCAACCCCACCCCTGTCCCCTGCCCCAGGTGAGCTCCAGAGGTCCCTCCCAGCCTGACTGGTGTCACCTGCCCAGGTGAGCTCCAGAGGTCCCTGCCAGCCCCAGCTGCTCAGGATTCAGTGATTCACAGCACCAAAGGAAGATCAAACCATTCCCGTGTCACACTGGGACATGCGGGATCTCCAGAGATCCCTTCCAGCCCCAAATATTTGAGATCAAAGGAAGAGCTCTTTAACCTTGATGTCCTTCATTAAAAACCTCAAACCATTCCCGTGTCACACTGGGACATGTGGGATCTCCAGAGCCAAGGAACACTTGGGACTGGAGGATCTCCAGAGGTCCCTTCCAGCCCCAAATATTCGGGACCAAAAGAATTCTTCTTTTACCTTTATGTCCTTTATTAAAAACCTCAGACCACTCCTGTGTCACACTGGGATATGTGGGATCACCACACTCAGGTACGTTTGGGCAGGAGGATCTCCAGAGGTTCCAAATATTTGGGACCAAAGAGCTCCTCAAGCTGTTCTTTATTAAACAAACCAAACCACTCCTGACAGAAGGGACCTCTGGCCACCACCCAGCCAAGGCAGGCTCACCTGCAGCAGGTGACACAGGTGGGGCTGGCATCTCTGTGTCCACCAGGCCGTTCCTGCTCACCTGTCCCAGAGCTTGGTCACCCTTACCTCAAACTGAGGTGGACCTTGCTCAGTTTCTGGCCCCCTGCTCCACAGCCTGGTCCTTAGGACCACAACTGCACCCCTGGAGCCCCCAGACCCCGTGTCCCCAGACCCAGTGTCCCCAGAGCTGGTGTCCCCAGACCCCGTGTTCCCAACCCCCTGGAGCCCCCAGACTCGGTGTCCCCAGAGCTGGTGTCCCCAGAGCTGGAGCCCCCAGACCCCGTGTCCTCAGAGCCCCCAGACCCCATGTCCCCAGAGCTGGAGCCCCCAGACCCAGTGTCCCCAGAGCTGGTGTCCCCAGACCCCGTGTTCCCAAACCCCTGGAGCCCCCAGACTCGGTGTCCCCAGAGCTGGTGTCCCCAGAGCTGGAGCCCCCAGACCCCGTGTCCTCAGAGCCCCCAGACCCCATGTCCCCAGAGCTGGAGCCCCCAGACCCAGTGTCCCCAGAGCTGGTGTCCCCAGACCCCGTGTTCCCAAACCCCTGGAGCCCCCAGACTCGGTGTCCCCAGAGCTGGTGTCCCCAGAGCTGGAGCCCCCAGACCCCGTGTCCTCAGAGCCCCCAGACCCCATGTCCCCAGAGCTGGAGCCCCCAGACCCAGTGTCCCCAGAGCTGGTGTCCCCAGACCCCGTGTTCCCAAACCCCTGGAGCCCCCAGACTCGGTGTCCCCAGAGCTGGTGTCCCCAGAGCTGGAGCCCCCAGACCCCGTGTCCTCAGAGCCCCCAGACCCCATGTCCCCAGAGCTGGAGCCCCCAGACCCAGTGTCCCCAGAGCTGGTGTCCCCAGACCCCGTGTTCCCAAACCCCTGGAGCCCCCAGACTCGGTGTCCCCAGAGCTGGTGTCCCCAGAGCTGGAGCCCCCAGACCCCGTGTCCTCAGAGCCCCCAGACCCCATGTCCCCAGAGCTGGAGCCCCCAGACCCAGTGTCCCCAGAGCTGGTGTCCCCAGACCCCGTGTTCCCAAACCCCTGGAGCCCCCAGACTCGGTGTCCCCAGAGCTGGTGTCCCCAGAGCTGGAGCCCCCAGACCCCGTGTCCTCAGAGCCCCCAGACCCCATGTCCCCAGAGCTGGAGCCCCCAGACCCAGTGTCCCCAGAGCTGGTGTCCCCAGACCCCGTGTTCCCAAACCCCTGGAGCCCCCAGACTCGGTGTCCCCAGAGCTGGTGTCCCCAGAGCTGGAGCCCCCAGACCCCGTGTCCTCAGAGCCCCCAGACCCCATGTCCCCAGAGCTGGAGCCCCCAGACCCAGTGTCCCCAGAGCTGGTGTCCCCAGACCCCGTGTTCCCAAACCCCTGGAGCCCCCAGACTCGGTGTCCCCAGAGCTGGTGTCCCCAGAGCTGGAGCCCCCAGACCCCGTGTCCTCAGAGCCCCCAGACCCCATGTCCCCAGAGCTGGAGCCCCCAGACCGGTTTCTGCACCCAGGGGATCAGGAAATGGGTGCCCTCGCCCACCACCACGTCCTGCACCCCCCGGAAGCGGTCGAAGATCACAGCTCTGTGCCCTGCGTCCACTGCGGGGGGAAACAAACCGTGCTCAGGGCTGCTGTGCTGCTGCCGCCACGGGGCTTGGAGACTTCATTAACAGCACGGCTTAATTAACAGCATGGTTTGGAGCAAAGAGGAGCTGCAGGTGGAGCTCCACGGCCCCCCAGTCTGCTCCTCACAGAGCGGAGGAAGGAGCTCACGGTGCTTGTGGCACTGCCAGCTCTCCGTCCGTTTCCTGCGAAGTCAGGGTTTGGACAGAAACACGAAACGCAGAGATCAGGGCTGTCGCACTCACCGTTGTAAAGAGCGGAGTTGACGACTCCCCCCGCCACAGCCAAGCCCAGGCCGAGCTTCCCGATGCTCTCGAACACCTTGGCAGCCATCTCAGCGCTCCAGCCCCCGCTCCAGAGCCCTCCTGCAAACCCCCAGAACCTCAGACCTCACTGTGGCCCCTGCCCAGAGCCCCAGACCACAAAACCACACTGGGCTGCGACCCCTGCCCAGGGCCCCGAACCACACCGGGGGCTCCTTCTGCCGCACAGACACCTCGGCCCCGGGGGTCTCCCTCCCGTGACCCTCCCTGGGCTCGGACCCCTCCAGGGCCTTTCCCCGCTCTCCCCGTGCCCTCACAGCACCCGGGT
>NW_005054965.1:33195-34398 GCF_000277835.1 Geospiza fortis
GGGGCTCTCTGGGATATGTAGTTCCCAGCTGCCGTGCCCGCCGCGGGGCCCGCCTGTAGATTCCGGTGTGCCCCGCGGCGCCCCGCTGGCTGAGCAAGGCCGCGCGCTATTGGCTGGCGCGGCGCGCTGCGCGCAAGGGCCTCTTGGGGGTGTAGTCCTGTTGGGGAAGGCACTGGGGCGCGTGTGGGGACAAGGGACATGCGGGGGACACGGGACATGCGGGGGACACGGGCACCATTCTGGGGGCAGCGCTGCCAGAATGCCAGGATAGGCTGGGACCTCTGAAGGTCACGCAGTGCAACCCCCTGACCAGGCAGCGTCACCTGGAGCAGGTGACAACGGTGGGGTTGGAACGTCCAAGGGACCCCTCAGACCCTTCCTGGTCACCTGTCCCGGCCACCCTCCATGTGCAGCTCTCCGTCCTGCCGAGGTGGGACTTGTGGTTGATTTCTGGCCATTGCTGCTCGTCCTGGCGCTGCTGAGCAGGGTCTGACACCTCCTGGAGGTGTTTCCGTGCATTGGAGGGATTCCTTCTCCAAAATGAGAGATTTCCACGGATATCTGAGCTATTTCCGTGCATTGGAGGGATCCCTTCTCCAAAATGAGAGATTTCCACGGATATCTGATATATTTCTGTGCATTGGTGGGAATGTCTCCAGCGACAGATCTCCACGGATATCTGAGCTATTTCCGTGGATATTTGACATTATTTCCACGCACTGACGGGATCCCCTCTCCAGTGACGGATTCCCACGGATATTTCAGATATTTCCATAGAAATGTGGGATATTCCCACTCTCAGCCTTCCCTCCTCCAGCCCAACCATGCCCAGCTCCCTCTCTCTCCTCGCCCGAGCTGCTCCAGAGCCCGAATCATTTTCGTGCCCTCCCTCGGGCCCTTTCCAGCAGCTCCTCGTCCTTCCTGAGCCGCGGACAGCGGGATTTAATGTCCCCTCCTGTCCCCGGAGCCACTAGAGGGAAGCAGCGCTCTCCCTTTGGCTCCGGCAATCCCGAAAAACGGGGAAAAAAAGGGGGAAAAAAAAAAAAATCCCACCCGCGGCGGGTTCCGCTGCCAGGTGACCCCTTTGGATGCGGGATCCAGCCGGGAAAATCCCATTGAACCTGGGATTTGTGGCGCGGGGTTTGCGGCAAGCTGAGCTCTGCTCCTCGCCCGCGCTGGGTTCGTGCTGCCCGTTCCCATTCC
>NW_005054965.1:35050-35773 GCF_000277835.1 Geospiza fortis
TCCCATTCCCATTCCCATTCCCATTCCCGTTCCCGTTCCCGTTCCCATTCCCATTCCCCCATCCCCGTTCCCGTTCCTGTTCCCTTTCCCATTCCCATTCCCATTCCCGTTCCCATCCCTGTTCCCAATCCCATTCCCATTCCACTGATCCCACTCATGGGGGGCAGTGACACGGGGGACCCCAAAACTGAGCCCGTTACTGGGGATGGCTGTGGGATTGCGCCCCAAAAATGGGCTGGGAGCTCGGTCTTGGGGTGTGGCTGTGGGATTGCGCCCCAAAATTGAACTGGGACCCCGTTATTTGGGATGGCTGTGGGATTGCGCCCCAAAAATGGGCTGGGAGCTCGGTCTTGGGTGCTGGCTGTAGCATTGCACCCCAAAATTGAGCTGGAACCTCGTTCTTGGGGTGTGGCTGTGGGATTGCACCCCAAACCAGCTCTGAACCCCGTTATTGGGGGATTGCAGCAGAACCGCACCCCAAACCAGCACTGGGACCCCATTCCTGGGGGGTGGCAGCAGAATTGCACCCCAAACCAGCTCTGAACCCCATTACTGAGATGTGGCTGTGGGATTGCACCCCAAACCTGCACAGGAACCCCGTTATTGGGGGTAGGAGCAGAACCGCGCCCCAAACTGAGCTGGGACCCCGTTACTGGGGTGTGGCTGTGGGATTACACCCCAAAAATGGGTTGGAGCCCCGTTACTGGGGATGGCTGTGGGATT
>NW_005054966.1:0-7852 GCF_000277835.1 Geospiza fortis
ATCATATATGACAGTTCGGTTACTGGCAACTGGAATTACTTCCCTTTTGGAACTTCTTCTCTGAGTCTTCAGTTCATGCACCCGTTGTGACAGAGCAGCAGTAGGTTTTCTATCCCATCTCCCCATGTTTTCTCTGCCATCACGCAGGAAGAACCACAGCTCAGCTCGTGGGGTGTACCTTCTCTTGCCATCTGGGGAACATCTGTCTTGGATACCAGAACCTCTGATCTGTACTGCTGAGATTTGGAGAAAGCCCTCTTTAATCTCCTCCCTCAATTTCTTGTGATTCTCCTCCATCTTGTCTTCTAATTTCTGCAGATGTGTTTCCACCGCTGCGATTCTGGCATGTGTTGGGCCATGTACAGCATTGGCATATGCTCGGAGCTTCTTTGCCATATCAAGTATAGTCTCCTCACCATCATCTTGCTTCATTATTGTTAAAGCAGAAGCGTATTCTTGTGGCCCAAGTCCTACAAGTTTTCTCCACATGACAGACGTGCATGGTACTAAGTCTGGATTTACAATGTTGACGTCATCTGAGAAGACAATGTCTGCCACTGCCATTTCTCTCAAGCGTTGAATCCCTTGTTCTATGGTCTTCCACTGGGTTTGCTGCATATAGAGATTGTCTGCGCACAGGTATTTTGTGCTACACTTTCCAGGACCTGTGCCCAGAGACTGTGAGGGTTAGCCCCCCTCATCATTCCTTGGTCAATGACAGGATCATGTGACAGGGATCCCAAATGCCTCGCCTCACTACCGTCCAAAACTGTAGCCTCACCTGCTTTCGGGTCGGCTGTTTTGTTCTCTGCTCTGAGATGCGTGGGATGGTTTTGCGGCAGCTTGCGCTTTTGAAGAATGAGTCTGGGCTCTTCATTTTTCGGTCTTTAGGTTGTTTATTAATTCTTATCTACAAAATTTTCTTTTTGCCTAGCTGAGATCTGCTCAGCAAGGCAGCTACAAGCACTCTGACCGCCCTTTTTATATTACAAACTACATATATCATATTTACTTTTAATTCTTAATCCTTATCAGCTATGTTGGACAGTGCATTTCTATTCTAAACTAATCTTAAAGTGCTAACATCATAGTAGAAAATGGAGAACAAGAAGAAGAAAGAAGAAGGACTAGACACGCCTTGATTCTTCTATCTTGTCTTCATAACCTCTATACTAAAAATCTTAAAATCTACATTTTCACTTTGTGAATACTTTATTATTACACTATTCAAACTTGTGTGGCTTTCACATCTTCATACTAAGCTGGCAATTCGTTGGAAGGATCAAAATCAAGCTACTAGGTGTTCTGGGCAGCATACCAGGGTCTCTGTGCCCCCCGACAGGGTTCTCGGCAACTCTGGACATCTGGAGGGATGTGCTGAGTTCCTATATATCCCCCTTCTGTTTGCACTAAAAACACTTCTTTTGCGATTTGACTCATGACTCGCTGTACACACAAAAAGATGTACGGCACGATGAGTATTAGGACTAAAAGCACTACTAAAATATAAAACTTTATTCTTGAAAGGTTTTTCTACAAAGGAGAAAGATCAAAAAACTTAACTAGATCATCGATTTAAGACTTAGTGATTTCTCTAAGCTTTTTTATATTGTCCTTTATATTTTGAATATTTTGTGAATTGACCTCGAGTGATCTGTCAGATTCATGCAGCACATTCTTTCGAATTCATCACATCTATGTCTATGTGCTAGCAGCAGATAATTGATTGCTGCTCTATTTTGAAGAGTTGCTCGTCTTACACTGCCAATGTCTGACATCATGTCACTCAGTGCAAGAGAGACAGATTGAGTATGTTTGCTCAACTAGTAACTCATGTGGTCTAATTGAGTCAAGGCTACCCTTGACGCTGTCTGAGGTGAGAAAATTGCAACAGCAATTCTCTGAGCTTTGTCTCAAGTGTACACTTCATCATCACAATTTGGACTATAATGTTGCAGCGACCTTTTCTCTTTATGTTTTTGTTCTTTCAATGATTTCGAATCTGGTGACAACAATGACATCTTCTTAATGTTGCATGGACTGCTTTTGACATTTGCAGGGATGCTGTGACAAATTCTGTCTTCAAAAATGAAAAAGATTCTTTGTGGCAATTGCACTGGAACTTGGAGCGATCTTCTGGTTGTGGTCTTGGTGTATTTGCACCAAGCTGATGCATTTCTATTAAAAGCATGATTCGGAGTGACATCAACGGTCTTATTCTTTGTTTTTGTCACATCTGGGATTTCAAATTTCATGCATAGTTCTATTGTCGTGGACTCGAAAATTTCTAATTCTTGAGGTTCAGAAGAAGCTACAGGAAGGAGATGTGTCTAAGAACACTACTCATTTACAGGATCTGTAATGACTTGCGAAATTTCGACTGGAGAGTGTTTTAGAATTGGCCATTCGTCTACTGGCTATCTAACTACGCATGTCGAAAATGGTCTCCCTGGTCTTGAGTGTGTCAGGCAAATACTATCTAAATTTGCTGCCTGGGCTAAAGCTTCTCAAACCTTTTGTTTTGGTTGGTTAATGGGTAAATTCGCCTTGTTGCTTAAAGCAACAGATGGAAAAATGAGGCACACGAGCATTATAAAGCTTATGGCTTCATCCTTGTTGAGAAGCTTCGTCATCTTTTTGACACTTAAACTCTAAAGGAAAACTTCTAAGGCTTTGTTCTTTTATGTCTTTTCTGAGTTGTTGCCTGGAGCTTGGTTCTCTTCTCCTGTCTGTGTGCCCGCTTCTCTGTTTTTGGGATCAGTGCTTTCTTGCTCTCAAGTCTGATATGGTTTCACGTGTTGCGCTGACACTTACTTCAGACCCCGCCCTGTGGAAACACAAGCGAAACTTTTACTCCACGTGATTAGTTTGAAGGGACTTTCTATTTGTCTCGTCTCTGGGTTTCTGATCAAAACTAAAGGATTTTCTCTTAGTTTTGCTTGAGAGTTGTTTGAAAAATGTCTTAAAATTGGTGGATTGGGCTCTGACGACAAGCTGTTAAGAAAATTCAACACATACAACGCTTTGTTCAACTTCATGTGAGGCGTCGCTTCTGGCTCCGCTCTTTTTTGTCTGTCTAAAAGGGATTTCAGAGTATGATGTGTTCTTTCAATGATTGCTTGACTTGTGGGAGAATATGGAATACTAAATGTGTGTTTGACACTTTACTTTTTTAGAAATTTGTCAAGCACCCTCCCTGTGTATGTTGGGCCGTTGTCTGTTTTTATTTTTTGAGGTACACTTAATGACGCAAATGCTTGCAAAAAATCTCGACAAGCGTGTTTTGCTGTTTCTCTTGTATGTGCTGAAGCAAAGATTGCTCTCGAAAATGTGTCTACTGAAACATGAACATTTTTGAGCTTCTTAAATGATAGATATTTCGTGACATCAGCTTGCCACAGCTGAAGACTTTGCAGTCTTTGCGGATTGACTGCTCTTGTGGAAGCAGGTGGCTGCACAAGCTGACAGTCTGGACAAGCACTAATGATTTCTTTTGCTTGACTCTTTGAAAGATGAAAGGATTTTATTAGCACTTGTGCATTCTGATGAAAAAATGCATGGCTTAATCTTGCTTGCTCAAAAATGTCTGGAAGGGTTTGTGAAATGGGCATTGTGAACTTGTCTGCTTGAGCATTTCTTTCTGCTAGAAATTTTGGAAGTGATGTGTGTGCTCTGATGTGAGTGATGAAATATTCGTGTTCTTTGCTTTTTAGCAATGTTTTCATGCTTGCTAGGTATGAATATAAAACTTCATTGCTGGTCTCTTTCAAAAGCGAACTTTTCAACTGTTTGACTACACTTGCGACATATGCGGAATCTGTGACTAGATTGAGAGGTTGTTTGAACAACTGAAATGCTCTGACAACAGCTACTAATTCTACAATTTGCAGAGAGTTTTGAGCTGTCTTAACATTTGAGTCTCATTTTCCTGTTGTTGAGTTCATCTAAGTGATCACCGACTTGTGTGTTTTTCTTGAACTATCAGTGAATACTGTGATCTTGTCTAGTGGTTTTTCACTTATTCTTGGCTTTTCTCTGTAGCATAGATGTGACTGCAACACTCTGTGCTGCGGGAAATGAATCGTGCAGATTCTTGGAAAGCTTAACAATGCAATTAACAAGTCTTTCAATTTCTGCATCGCTCAATCGAAATAATCTTTTTTCAGTGGTAAATGGATGGTTGAAAATTCTCTTCTTGCTATTGTTAGCAACTTTGTTCTCACTTTTATGATGATCTGTGCTGCTATATCTAGATCTGTGAGAATTGTCTTTGAAGGCTTGTATGGTAGAAAAATCTACTCTATGATCAATAGAGAGTCTCTTTGAGACGAATCCCATTGAAAGATCAAACTATGGAATTGCGCCTTTTCTCTTAGCACTGCCAACTCGAAGGGCAATGATTCCACGAATCGGTGTGCTTGTCTTTTCTGAATGGCATCTGTAACTTTTTCTAGTTCTTTCTTTGCTTCTGGCGTGAGTGTCTTGGGAGATCTGATGTCTGTGTCCCCTCTCAGAAGATTGATCAACGCTGGAATGTCACTGTTCGTGATTCTCAAAATTGGTCTCATCTAGTTGATTTTTCTTAGGAGTTGTTGCAAATCATGTAAATTGGTGACTTTCGTGCTGACTTTTATCTTCTGAGGTCCTATTGTTTTTTCTGAGATCTTCTACTTTAGATATTTCTATGGTGTGACCGCTTGGATCTTTGAAACACTGATTTCCAAACTTGCTTTCTGCACTTCTGCAATCACACAGTCACGAATTTCTTGCAGCTCTTGTTGTGTTGATGCTGCAATGAGCAAATCATCTATGTAATGAATGATTTTCACTTTCGGAAATTTCTTCTGCGCTGGTGACAACGCTCGCGCCACGTACCATTGGTAAATTGTTGGCGAATTTTTGAGTCTTTGAGGAAGAACTACTCAATGGTACTGCTGCAGAGGTGTTTCCTTGTTCATACTTGGAACAGAGAAGGCAAGTCTTGGAGCATCATCTGGATGAAGTGGGATGCTGAAGAAACAATCTTTGAGGTCAATGACCACAAGCGGCTAATCTCTGGGAATCACTGAAACTGAAGGAAGTCTTAATTAAAGTGGTCTCATGTCTTCGAGGACTTCATTGATCTTCTTGAGGTCGTGCAACAGCTTCTACAGGCCTGATACTTTCTTTTTGATGACGAACACTGGAGAGTTCTAAGGACTGTCTGTTGGCTTGATGTGTCTCTTCTGCAATTGTTCTTGGACTAGGTTTTTTAATGCACTCAACTTTTTTCGCTTAAGGGGCTAATGATCTACTTAAACTGGATCATCTGTTTTCTAGGTCAACTTCAGTGTGGCGAGTGTTGCAGTGACCTCTACTAAAAATCTACTTCTAGCTTTGTGCTCTATTGTGCTAAAAGATTTCTTTTCTATACTGTGATGGGTTTTTGCACAACAAAGGGATGAATGATCGCCGTCTTGTTTCTTGGTCTTGTGACAACAATGAAATTTTCACTCTGCAGACACAGAGAAACTCTCCCTATGCTTGTGAGACATCTCAAGGGTGCAACTAAGCTCTAATCACGGGGCTAAAAGATGTAAGATATTACTGTGATGTCTGCCTCCGTGTCGAACATTCTTCTGACAATGATTGTTCTTTCTCTACAAGTCAACTGACAAGTGACAGTGGGTCGATCTCGGCTTATATGTTTCACCTAGGTGGTATGTACTTCAACGTGTTCTTTCAAAGGAAATCTCTTTTCGTCAAACACTGGCATGATTTGTTCTATGGCGTGCGGTGGCAAGGTGAAAGCCCTTGCTACTGGAGGATTTTCTGCCACAGTCAATGGTGGTCGAAGAGCTCTGGCCAAAACTGTCAACTCTTTGTTCTTGTCTGCTGAGATGATTGAGGGATAAACGACAAGTCTAAGGATACTACTTCTGTCTTGACTTATTATTAAGAAATCTTGTCTTTTGGGTGAAGACTTGTTGACACCTGTTGGTATCACTGTATGACTTCTATCTAAGAAGCATACTAATTTGGAAGCTGCCAATGTGCACTGTGCTCTTGGTGGGAGGAGTTCTGGATCACAGGGGAGTCTACTGATGACTTTGCTGAGGGAGTCTGCTTGACGTTCTCTGATGATTGTCTTGTCTGTTCTTGTGTCATCGCTATCACTTGTGTCGACGCACGCTGATGATGTTGCATGCTCTTTTTGGCCTTTCTCGGACACGGCAAAGGATTTCTTTCTACATCTGTCTGAGAGTAACATTCTTTCACAAGATGTCTTCCTCTTCTGCATCGTGGACAGAGTGGCTTTTCCATCTTTGGCGCATGCGCTTGTGCGTGCGCTTGTGGGCAGTTCTTCTTCATGTGTCTAAATGCTCCACACTTGTAGCATTGTCTTCCTGATGAGTTGTTCTTCTTCTGAATGCTTGCGAGAACTTTGTCTATCTTCTCATTTTGTTGTTGAAGCATTTTTTCTAGCACTTTGTCTTCTGCCTGTCTTTTCATTTTTTCTTTTCATTCTCTTTGCAACTCCTCCTTCACGATCGATGCAACGTGCTGAGGCGTTCTCACTTTGCTGCACACCTCTACTAACTCTGCCAAGGACGGTCATCTAGGGATTGCGCTGATGACTTGCTGACAATCTGGGGTGGCATTGGGATAGGCTAGACTTTCCATGAGAGGTCTCTTCATCGCATCATCGGTCACCTGTCGATCTACAGTTTGTGTGAGCTGATCTATGAATGATGAAAATGGTTCAGTGGGACCTTGTCTGATGCTTGTGAATGGAACGTCTGGTGCTCCTGCAGGAGCAATCTGCAGGATCGCTCTTCGCACTGCTTCCTTGATGTCATTCAACACTCGTCTTGGGAGTCTTACTGCTTGCTCTGCTGGATTGTCATCTGGAGGATCACTTGCTAATTGTGCCACTGTGAGGTTTGCGTTTGGCTCTCTTTGATAACTGAGCCTCAGCTCTGTGAGATACTTTCTCTATCTTCTGTCTTATATAAGATTTTGCATGTCGGTGAGAATCATTGACACAAGGCATCGGATGTCGTAGGGTGTAAAATTATACATGTTGAAAGTTCTCCTCAAGAGCTGCTTAAAATATGGTGAATTCAGCCTATTGTCTCTGATGGCCTTTGCTAATTCTTTGATCACGTCGTGATCTATTCTGTTCCACTTTGGATTCTGACCTTGTGCATCGTATGTCACTGGCATTGTGAGATCTCCTGAACCTTGCAATAGATCTTTTTCTTTTGATAACACTTTTCTGATATGTTTCTAATCTATTGTTTTCACTGGCTCTTCTTCTTCTGGAAATTCTATTGGTATCTACATGCACAGTGGAGTTGTGGAAGTCATTGGTGTCTCTGAAGTCTACATTCTTCTTCTTGATGAAGTCTTTGGCCTTGCTCTTAAATCTGTGTCATGGTTTGACACCGGCACAATGCCAGTGCCCCCATGAAAATACACTTCCCCTGGTGTCTGCTGTGAGATGTGATCAGGAATAAACAAAACAGGCTTCTACTTAGGAATAAAGGAAAGAAAACTATTAACTACACTACAACTATATATAAAGAAACACACACAGGGAAAATGAAAACCTTGCAAAAAAACATTTCCTCCTCCTCCCACCAAATTCTCCCAATACAATACATCTCTCCCCCAAATTCCCAACTCTCAGTCCATCACCACCCTTCAGACAATCAATCCCCAGTTCATCAAGAGGAGAGGAGTCTTCCTTGTGCCATAGGCTTCCCCTGGAAACACAGTTGAAACCTCTTGTGTTTCCATGTCACACGTGGCACTGCCCAGAGTACAATCTGCCGTCGTGACCTCTTCCTTCCATGCCCAGTGCTCTCAC
>NW_005054966.1:8435-12223 GCF_000277835.1 Geospiza fortis
TTTCCCCACCCCCCGCCCAGCTGGCAGCTGGGCAGGGGAAGGTCTGGACCCTTCACTGACCAGAACTCCAAGAGCAACTCCCAAGGGAGAGCTCTGCTTTTAATCCCTGTGTTCTCAGAGGCGTATCCAATGCCCCAATGGCCAAAGCAGGTGCCAATATTCAAAATCTGAGCACCCATTGGTCTGACTACTCCATTCCCAGAAAACCTACTTCCTCAAACCATGACAATCTGGAATCTGAAATTCTTGTGATTGCGTTTTCTTGGTTGTGTCAAAAGAGTGTAGAAAATGCTTTGCTGCTTTCGCTGCCGAAAACATCTATGCTGGAATTCTTACTAATGCAGTGATGCGTATTATGTCTTCTTCTGGTTGTGCTTCATCTGAAGTGTCTTGAGCTTCACGAGATTCTGAAGCTGAAGAATACTCCATTTGTTGTGTTGTCGCTGTCCTCTTCGATGTAGATTTCTTCTTGTATGTTGTTGGAAAAAATTGCTGCAATGTTGCAGTCCTGCCACCAGATGGCGTTGTGGTTTGGCTGACCAGGTCTAGCATGTCTTGCATTGTGGTCATCCCACCATGACGTGGCGCTGTTGCTCGCCTAGTTGACTGCGATGGCATCATGACTGCGATCGGCTCCTGCTCGGCTGACTGCAGCATTCGCGATTTTGAGTGAGACTGAGACTGTGCGATTTTTGACTGAGCTAGCAATTGAGATTGGATACATGAGCGTCTCGCCAGGACAGGAGAGGTTTGGATCGAAGGGACTGGGATTGAAGGGACCAGAATCGGAGACGGGGTGGAGCTCCGGGATATTTAACTCCAAGCACGCCCCTTCCTTGCCCGTGTCGTCACAGGGGAGCGGACCTGCCTCCGACTGCGCTCTGCCCGCATCTTTCACGCACGCGTGATCTCAGGAACGTCTCCTGCCTCCTCTAGACTGACGTCACTGTCTCCGTCTTGTTCTGCCTCCGATGTCTCTTCTTTAGCTTGATCTGTCTCGGATTCCTTCTCTTCCTCCTCTGGCACTGTATCTGCACCTCTCACCGGCGCGCGCAATTCCCATTCAGCTTGTGCTTGTGCTGCGATTCTGGCAGACCTCTGCGTCCCGACTTCTGGGTATGGCGTCATCACTGCGCACTTCCCGCATCTCCCTACGGGTGCTGGCTAGGACTCTGCAGCTGCCCCACCAGGCTTGCCCCTCACGTCTGATGCAGTGGCCTCGGTTTGAGAGCCCTCTCTGGGCGTCTTGCGAGTTCTGCCTTTCGCGCGCACTTTTGGCACAGTGCTGCTTGAAACTGCTGCCACTGCTGGCGCTGGTCTCGCGCAAACCGCCTCAGATCCCATGTCTCTTACTGCCTCCACACCCCCCTCACTGGTTGACCTTGCTGCCGCAGCCTGAGGCTGCCGTTGCCGCCCCCCCGCCGCGCCGCCCCCCCCCCTGCCGTGACAGAGTTTTTCCCCCTCCCTTTCTGGTCTCACTTCAACCCCCGTTCCCGACTCTGCTGTTTTCCCTCCCTTATGTCTCTTTGGGTCCTGCGAATCGGGAGGACGTGCCTCAATAATGGTGCAGTCTGACTCCTCGATTTCGCTCGGGGAAGTTTCAACTCTGAGCTCTCTTGGGAGTGAGATGGTGTCTGAGTTGGAGCTTGAAGACCCTGAAATATCTGGGGTTTCTGGGCGTTCTGGAGGTCCCGTGAACTTTTGGGATGGTGAGGGAATTGGAGGTGATGAAGGTTCTTTTTGCTCCCCTTCTATGGGAGCTGTCTCTACTGGGACAATCGGGACTAGAGCCAACCTCCGTTTCAGGCTTTGCTCCCCTCCCTCTGCCCCTGTGGGAGTTCTAACAAGCTGCTGTTTGGCAACCTTCTTAGATTTTGCTGAGGTTGCTTCTAACATCACTCGTGCAGGTGATAAGTTTCATGGTCGTTTCGTCCTTTCTAGTAGCTGAATGCTAAAGATGTCTATTAATTTCCTGCCAAAAACCCACTTCAAACAACAGACGCATCTCTGAGCATGGATAATTACAGCGTACCCATAACAAAAGATCTTTAAGTGCTTTCTTTGAAATTGCAATGGGATGTGCCTCTGCCATGCCCTGTAAGGCAGACAAAATCCTTAACTGCTCTTGGGAATATGTGCCCCCCATGTTCTTGATTTTGACCTTCTTACCATATCTGAGTCGTCAGGGCAGTCCGAAGGTTCTTGGTCACTGGCCAGCAGTTCACAGGACAGTGGATCCAGACGTGCTTTCTGACTCTGCTCCGGATTGGTCTGCTACGAGTCTCTTCGGCAAAAGTGGGAGTGTGATGGTCTCGAGAGTGGGGGCTGCTGCTTCTTCGGGCTGTTCTTCGGAGCTGTTCTGGCTGCTTCCCAAGGAGGCTTATCAGTGCCCTCCTGGGAGTGAGTCTAGCCTGGGAGCTGCCCCCTTGCTGCCCACCCAGGGGCGCCAAATCTCGGGTCGGCTGTTTTGTTCTCTGCCCCAAGATGCGTGGGATGGTTCCGCGGCAGCCCGCGCTCTGAAGAATGAGTCTGGACTCTTCACTTTTCGGTCTTCAGGTTGTTTATTATTTCTTATCTACAAAATTATCTTTCTGCCCAGCCGAGGTCTGCTCAGTGCAGCAGCCACAAGCACTCTCCACCGGCCCCGAGGCAGTGTCATCTTTTTATACTACAAACTACGTATATCATATTTACTTTTAATTCCCAATACCTATCACCTATGCTAGACAGTGCACTTCTATTCTAAACTAATCCCAAAGTGCCAACATCACAGCAGAAAATGGAGAACAAGAAGAAGAAAGAAGGACTAGGCATGCCCTGATTCCTCCATCTTGTCCCCATAACCCCTATACCAAAAATCCTAAAATCTACATTTTCGCCCTGTGAACACCTTGTTATTACACCACTCAAACCTGTGTGGCTTTCACATCCCCATGCCAAGCTGGCAATTCGCTAGAAGGATCAAAATCAAGCCACCAGGTGTTCCGGGCAGTGTGCAAGGGTCTCCGAGCGCCACAACGGGGTCCTCAGCAACTCTGGACATCTGGAGGGATGTGCTGAGTTCCCACATGCCTCTTTGTAGTATTTAGAGAAAAAAAAGATAACACACCAGTATTTGCCTAAGAGGTTTTTTTTTAAGTCTTGAAAAATGTTTCTAGTGAATCAAATTTTGCTTGGTAGTGCTGTTATCTCCCTGGTTTGTAGAAATAAGTTCATACTTGCACTCCCTTTAAATTCTCCTAAAAGCCAATCTAACCCAAGTTGACTATAAAGGTTTAGGGTTTTGGTGAAAGGGCAGAGTAGACAGATGAAAATTAACATTTCTGATATTATGGGAGTAATATGAGCACTTAAAAAGCACCATTTTGATGCTGAGCTCTTAGACTGTCTTTTATAATCAGACCCTAGGAATATAAAAATTTTTGTTTCTTTAAATACTAGATTTTTTTTTCTTCAGTTGAGTAGCAGAATGCTTTAAAATGAAAAAAAATAAAACTTATTTATGATTTTTAAAGTGTTTGTGCAATTGCTCTTAAGTGTTTCTTCTTGAATATATCTCCACTTCTGAATAGGTTCTCCATACAATATTAATTAGTGAACTTTCAAGTATGACATTGAATACAGGAAAAGTAGACATAGCTTTATATTGTACCCAACTTGATTTTGCATTTTATGGATGATCCTGTCTCTGAGTTTTATGATGATATTCCTGTATACAGGGCAGTACATCACTCTGCTAACTCACTGTCTATCTTGTGTATGGATCTGTGAGTGCTGTGCTGCACTGT
>NW_005054966.1:12956-18716 GCF_000277835.1 Geospiza fortis
GCGCGGTGGGCCACAGGTGCTCTTCTGGGTGTTCAGTCCAGAGCAGGTTTGAACAGGTCCAAAGAAAAAGGAAAAAAAACCCACAGTCCTGGGAACTTCTTTGCCTCAGCTAGCTAAAACTAACTAAAAGCAAAGGAGAGCTCTGTCCTGTTGTCTGTCCCTCCACAGACAACACAGTCCAGGAGCAGAAATGTGGAGGAGTGAGTGCAGTGTCTGAAAACAAACTTATCTCCCCCCTTCACTCTCTGGAACGAGTCTTAAAGGTGTAAAACTTATTATTCAGCATAAACAGAACAAGACGATTGGGGATACAAGCATCATATAGTCAACCTAGGACAGTATTTGTCAGGTGTTGTCCCATTACCTTGCACAACTGGGAATGCTGCAATTGTCCCCCCACCCCACTGCCAGTCGTCTGATGATGGTGAATATATGGGTACAGAAATTAATTAAACCCCTCTATATCTCCACATTCTATCGCTTTTTGTTTTACCTCCATCCAGAAGATTACTGGGTCTTGAGTGGATTTGTTGGCCTGGCACATGAGAACCACAAAAATATGAGGCCTGGGTTGACACTGGTGCACAGTGCACACTAATCCCATCAAGACATGGGGACAGAATCTGTTTCTATTGCTAGTGTGACAGGGAGATCACAGGATTTGACTTTGGTGGAAACTGATGAGAGCCTGACTAGAAATGAGTGGAAGAAACATCCTGTTGTGACTGGCCTAGAGGCCCCATGCATTTTAGGCATAGATTTTCTCCAAAGTGGGTATTTCAAAGACCCAAAGGGACTCAGGTGAGCATTTGAGATAGGTGTTGTGGAGACAGAGGGTATTAAGCAATTGAAAACCTTGCTTGGATTATCAGACAACCCATCTGCAGTAGGACTTCTGAAGGTGGAAGAGCAACAAGTATCAATTGTCACTTCAACAGTGCACTGCTGACAGTACCAGTAAACTTGAGATGCTGTGATTACCATCCACAAGATGATCCATGAGTTAGAGAGCCAAGGGGTGGTCCACAAAACCAACTCAGACTTTGACAGCCCCATTTGGCTTGTGTGCAAGACTGAAGGAGAATGGAGACTGACTGTGGACTATCGTGCCTTGAATGAAGTAACTCCACCATTGAGCGCTGCTGTGTCAGTCATGTTGGAGCTCCAATACAAGCTTGAGTCCAAGGCAGCAAAGTGGTATGCCACTACTGACATTGCCAATGCATTTTTCTCCATTCCTCTGGCAGCAGAATGCAAACCCCAGTTTGCCTTCATGTGGAGGGGAGTGCAGTACACCTGGAACTGACTGCCCCAGGGGTGGAAGCACAGTCCTACCATCTGCCATGGACTCATCCAGACTACACTGGAAAGGAGTGAGGCTCCAGAACATCTGCAGTACATCGATGACACCATTGTTTTGGGGGACACAGCAGCAGAAGTGTTTGAGAAAAGAGAGAAAATCATCCAAATTCTCCTGAAAGCCGGTTTCACCATCAAGAAGAACAAAGTCAAGGGACCTGCTCAAGAGATCCAGTTCCTGGGAGTAAAGTGGCAAAATGGACCACGTTAGATTCCCACCGATGTCATCAACAGGATCACAGCAATGTCCTCATCAACCAAGAAGGAAACACAAGCTTTCTTAGGATCCATAGGCTCCTGAAGAATGCATATTTCTGAGAACAGACAGATTGTGAGCCCTCTCTACCTGGTTACTCAAAAGAACACTTTCCAGCGGGGCCCTGAAAAGCAACAAACTTTTGCCCAGATCAAGCAGGAGATCATTCATGCAGGAGCTCTTGGCCCAGTCAGGACAGGACCAGATGTGTAGAACATGCTCTACTCCTCAGCCGGGAGCCATGGTCTGTCCTGGACCTTTTGGCAGAAGGTGGCTGGGGAGACTCGAGGCTGAACACTAGGATTCTGGAGCCTAAGCTACAGCGGTGTACCAGGCCCAGAACCTGTGTCTTGGTTTGGAAAGACAGGAGTCTGCTAAGGAAGGCAGGAGCCTCCCCTGAAATGGAGAATGTAAACCCTCCCCACACCTCCAAATTGCTATAAATTTTAAATTAAGGGGCTCTCAGGCAAAAATATGGGAGCAGGAAATAACAGTTCTTTAATAGGGAAAAGAGGGAAAAAAAGAATAAAATAAACAATGCAGTACACTAGAACAACACTGACAGAGTCAGAACCTAACCTGACACCCTGTGGGGTGTTGGTAGCAGTCCAATTGGAAATGTGGCTGCAGTCCTCCTGAAGTATCAGGTGTGGTTCTGTTGGAGCGAGGGGGATCTGTCGAGAAGGATGTATTCTTCCTCTGAAGATCCTGTGGAAGAAGAAGACAGCTGCTGTTTCTCTGGGGAATCCCGTGGAGAAAGCCGTGCCAGTGTCTCAAAATCTTCTGGATTATATCTGGGTAGCAATGCTTGGCTCCTCCCTCTGGGTGGAGCATCTCACAATGGGATGTTATAGTTCTTATCAGTCATGCGGTGACATTCAATAGTCTGTTGTCAGCAATGTCCCCTCCCGAGAGAGGTGTGAATATGGTCACTCAGAGAGAGAGATAAAGCAAACTGCCCACTTGACAAAGGTAATCTGCCATACAGATGGTAATGGAAAACAACTTGCATTGCAATCTTCAACAACCAGCAATGCCTCCCTGGCGTTCAGCAGCCTAAGATAGGAAATGCCGAGTCATGATGACTGGACCTTAGAAGCCCCTTTTTCCGCCTCGGACCCTTGCTTCTCTCTCTGTAACACTATAGGTCACTTTCCTTTAACCCTTACTATTGGACAATTTCTAAAACCCCTGTATCCTATATAAACCCCTACTTTTGCCCAGCTCAGCAGAAGAGCTGTCCCTGAGACCTTCACAGAAGACTTCAATAAAGACACTCCTGTGGAACCTCACACAGCGCTTCTCCTATCTCTCCCTGCGTCTGCCTAGGCACCTGACAAGCAAAGAGCTGAAATCACAAACGAGCTGATAATCAGTGAGAGCTGATCTCATTTAAGCTCTCTAAGGTAGCCAGCGGCTGGGGGCTGCTTGGGAACTCGGGCAAGCTGTGCCGAGCAGGACTGCACTATCCGGACCCCATTGCAGCCCGCCAGGAATACCCTGAAACCTGGCGGAGGCTGCATTACAGCTGTTCTGAAGCCAACTGCACCCCAACAGAGAAGGAAATCTTAGCAGCCTATGAAGGTGTCCAAGCTGCCTCAAAAGTAAGAGGCACGGAGGCATGACTCCTCCTGGCGCCCTGACTACTGGTGCTAGGGTGGAAATTCAAAGCAAAGGTTCCCTCTACCCACCATGCCACCAATGCCACATGGAGCAAGTGGATTTCTCTCATCACACAGCATGCCCATATTGGTAAACTGAATCACCCTGGGATTTTGGAAATAATTACAAATTGGCCTGAAGGTGAAAACTTTGGTCTCACTAAGGAAGAAGAACAAGAACAAATGACATGTGCTGGAGAAGCTCCACCATACAACCAGTTGCCAGCAGAAGCAACATGCTATGCTCTTTTTACTGATGGTTCTTGTTGCATCTTAGGCATGAAAAGAAAGTGGAAAGCAGCAATATGGAGCCCAACACAACAGGTCACAGAAGCTACTGAAGGAAAAGGTGGATCAAACCAACTCACTGAACTCAAGGCCATTAAATTGGCCCTGGACATTGCTGAAAGAGAGAAGTGGCCAAAGCTCTACCTTTACACTGATTAGTGGATGGTAGCCAATGCTCTGTGGGGATGGCTGAAAAAGTGGAAAAAGGCTAATTGGCAGCGTAGGGGAAAACCAATTTGGGCTGCTGAAGAGTGGAAAGACATTTTTAACAGGGTAGAGAAACTACCTGTGAAAGTCCGCCATGTAGATGCCCATGTCCACAAGTGTAGGGCTAATGAGGAGCACCGAAATAACAAGGAGGTATATCAGGCAGCAAAGATAGAGATGTCAAAGATAGACTTAGATTGGGAACACAAGGGAGAGTTGTTCCAAGCTCAATGGGCTCATTATGCCTCAGGTCATCAGGGTAGAGATGCCACCTATAAGTGGGCATGAGACCGAGGGGTGGATCTAACCATGGACAGTATTTCTCAGGTTATCCATGACTGAGACTTGTGTTGCCATCAAGCAGGCCAAGCGAGTGAAGCCCCTATGATATACCATGGTGGGCAGTGGTCCAAATATAAGTATGGGGAGGCCTGGCAAATTGACTACATCACACGGCCCCAGACACGCCAAGGTAAGCACTACATGCTCACAATGGTAGAAGCCACCACAGGATGGTTGGAGAGCTACCCTGTGCCTCATGCTACTGCCTGTAACACCATCCTAGGCCTTGAAAAGCAAGTCATTTCGAGGCATGGTACCCCAGAGAAGATTGAGTCAGACAATGGGACTCAGTTTGAGAACAGTCTTATCAACACCTGGGCTGGGGAACATGGCATTGAGTGGGTGCACTGTTGCTATTGTATTAGGGATGGCTGAATAAAATTACACAGACTCCAGAGTCTTCTCAGAAGGCAATAGCAAAGTTTATTAGACATCACATTCTTTTATAGACTGTTCCGAGAAAGCTGGACCTGATTGGTTCTCAATCAACACCCCTCACATCATTGGCTAATTAAGAACAACACCCTTCTTGTAAACATCTTACAAGTAAACAACAAGTTCAAAACACCATCTGCAAAAATTAAAGATAATTTTAATTCTTTCTCTGAGCTTTCTCAAAGCTCGCCCAGAGCAATGCCTGGGAAAGTTTACCTTTCTCTCTGACCAGACTGTCAGCATCCACAGGTGTACCATACCCTGTACCATGCACCAGCTGCAGGCAAAGTGGAGAGGTACAGTGGACTGTTAAAAACCACCTTGAAAGCTTTGGGTGGGGGATCTTTTAAAAACTGGGAGCAGCATCTTGAAAAGGCCACCTGGTTAGTTAACACCTGAGGTTCCACCAACTGAGCAGGCCCTGACCAATCTGAGCCCCTGCATACAGTAGATAGAGACAACATCCCAGTGGTACATGTCAGAGGTCTGTTAGGGACAACTGTTTGGATTAATTCTGCCTCGAGTACAGACAAGCCCATCTATGGGGTTGTCTTTGCTCAGGGACCAGGCTGGACTTGGTGGCTAATGCAGAGAGATGGAACAGCACGATGTGTACCTCAGGGAGATCTGTGTATACTGCATATATGTGGATATATATATGTATGTATAAATGTATGTGTGTGTAGAGTTAGAATATATATTAGTTTTGATAGTATGCTGATGATATGAGGATAAGGGGTAGAATGTCCTGGGGTGACTTTATGATGCTTGTATCCCCAATCGTCTCTTCTGCTTATGTTGTATATTGAGGTTTGTGCCTCTAAGGCCGGTTCTGAGAGCAAAGGGAAGGAGAAGAAGCGGGCAGTTGGTTTTCAGAAATTGCACTTGCTACCCTGCATTCTTTCTCACGGACTGTGTTGTCTGCAGCACAGACAGTGAGAGGGAGACAGGGAGTTTTTCTTTGTTTTTTTGCTGGTTTTGCATGTTAGCTACAGCAAGGAAAGTTTTCCCAAGACTGTGTCTTCTTTCCTGGAACTGTTCAAACCTGGTCTGGACCAAAAACTCAAAATAAAACCAGGAGCTCACACCTGTGGCCCACCAGGGCTCAGAAAGCTGCATTCTAGTGCCAGGGGTGGGGGGTGGAGAGAGAGAGAGAGGGACTGAGCAAGCAGACACATCTCTCAACTACAGGACTTTCTGAATTTTGCCAGC
>NW_005054966.1:18732-21269 GCF_000277835.1 Geospiza fortis
GAGGTTTTATTATTTAATGTTATTCATTTTTATGCTTGTGAATACTTTGCTTGTTAAATAAATAGTTTTTTCCCCTTTTCTTGAATTAAATTTATGTCTCCCGAACCGGTGGGGGGAGGGGTCACTTAAATTTGCTTTCTAGAGGGACCCTTTAGGAGGTTTCCTCCAAAATTTGCTGTAAACTAGGACAAGGCTCCAGGAAAAGGAGGAGTTAACTAACAAGATCAGGAGGGAAGGTAACAGACGATAAAAGTAGCAAAAGCACTGCTATACCTACTGAAAAAAAGACAAAATCTTCCTTTAAGAGTAGCAGCTGTTAAAAAGCATTATCATTAGAATCTAAAAGAATGCTTAGATCTTTCCTTCTTGCATTCACTTTTGGGTTGCAATGTATGCTGAAGCCCCAGGACATCCACTACACATTATACTGCATTTCGGCCTACCATCCTGCTTGTACTACAAATCAACTTCACAGCAACCCTATCACAGAATCACAAAATGGTTTGGGTGGGAAGGACATTAATCTTGTTCCAACCCCCCTGCCATGGGTAGGGACATCTTCCACTAGACAAGGTTGTTCAAAGCCCCATCCAGCCTGGCCTTGAACACTGCCAGGGATGGGGCATACATATCTTCTCCAGGCAACCTGTGCCAGTGCCTCACCACCCTCAAAATAAATAATTTCTTCCCAATATCTAATCTAACACTGCCCTCTGTCAGTTTGAAGCCATTGCCCCTTGTCCTATCACTCCATGCCCTTGTGAAAAGCCCCTCTCCAGCTCTCTTGTAGCCACTTCAGGTACTGGAATGTGCTCTAAGGTCTCCCTGGACCCTTCTCTTCTTCAAGTGGAACAATCTCAGCCTGTCTCCATACCAGAGGTGCTCCAGCCCTCTGAGAATCTTTGTGGCCTCCTCTGGACCAGCTCCAGCCCGTCTGTGTCCGTATACTGGGGGGCCCAGAGCTGAATGCCTCTGAATTATGGCCTTGGCCATGTAAACTACCCAGAGAACAGTTTAAATATAGATCCTGATCAAATATCCCCTTTTCAGATTCCATCTTCATAACTGTTAAAGGATTATAGAATAGCATTTGATTTGTAAAAGAAAGAAAAAGGACAGATTAATTATGGCACATGCTGGCACACAAGAAGGGTGTGGGACACTGTGGGAGAGGACTGTTCTGCAGTACAGAGGAAAAAAAGGAGGGCAGTCAGGTATGCCTGGGGCAATGCTGCTGTGCCTCAGGGAAGACAAGGTCAAGGCATCCTACCAAAGGGCCACCAACAAGCCACATTCATGAATATGAATCCTGTTTAGGCAGGAGGTGGCATGTGACAGGCCAACAGCATTTGCTGCCTGAGCAGCTATTGAATGTCCATGAGGAACACACAAAAAGGCAGTAGAAAGGGGCTCATTATTTAACCTGCTGATAGGCACAACACCTGACTTGGTATATCCAAAGTCAAACTGTTTAGGAGTGGGCTACTTGTATCACAAGGCAAACCAAAGCATGAATTACAGTTTCTGCAAATTAAAAGACAGAATACACCAAGATGCACGAGCATCACAAAATTAAAAATACTTTGAAACTATGCTAAAAACTGACTAGATTTAAAACTGGTACCATATAAGTGCTTCCATTACTAAATTTACTAACCATCTTTGCATCTCTGTTGCATTTGGAATGCATATTGGTCACAGTCCTCTCACATGATGCTGTATTTTGCAGTCAGATTTTCAGCTGCAACTGCCATAGGTATTTTAGCATGCATATGTGTTAAAGCTTCTCACAATGTATCTTACAACTGCATAGAACATAATGAAAAGAAAATTATAAAGCACAACATTATTAGCATTTGTTATTGACAATTTCTAATTATTCAACAGTGTCTTGGAAACTAATGCCTCTTTTTAAAATTAGCCTGAGATACTTTATTTAAATTAAAACAAACAAACTGAAAAACAGTATGTAAGTTCTGTGTTATTTCAGTTAATCTGCATTGTGCTCTAGTATGGTCCTTTCTACTCACACATGTCCCTGAGAGGTTTGGGAATAGCCTACAATTCTTAGCATTTAGACATATTTCACTGCTGCATGTGATGCCGTTTGGGTTTTGCCTTTTTTCTTTTATATGCTCTCTGTATTCTTCACATATATATTTGTAACTCTGTCATCTATTGTATTAGTAGCTAGTTTTCCCAAAACTTTTCCATGGCCTTTCCCTAGGCAGAAAGACAAAACAAATTCCAGAGCTCCAAGCCCCGAGAGGTACAAAGCTCCATGCGATCTTGGTTCTTCCTGGGAACCAAGGCCGAGAACAACTCTTCAAAACACATTCTCATGGACAAAGTACAGCTAGTGCTGAAGGGAGGGCTCCAGAAAAGGGGCTTGACCTGGTGTTGAAGATTGCATGCAAGATGTTTTCCATTACCATCTGTATGGCTGATTACCTTGTCAAGTGAGCAGTTTGCCTTATCTCTGTCTTTGAATGACCACATTCACACCTCCCTCGGGAGGGGACCTCCGCTGATAACAG
>NW_005054966.1:27174-32062 GCF_000277835.1 Geospiza fortis
TTTTTATTTCTTCCCTATTAAAGAACTGTTATTGCCTGCTCCCATATCTTTGCCTGAGAGCCCCTTAATTTAAAATTGTAGCAATTCGGAGGGGTGGGGAGGGTTTACATTCTCAATTTCAGGGGAGGCTCCTGCCTTCCTTAGCAAACTCCTGTCTTTCCAAACCAAGACACCTGGGGAGGAATTGCATCACCACATGTGCTCCTAATTGGTGCTTTTTATCAATTATGCTAATTTCCTATAACGTCTAAAAATGTACACACCCCTGAGGGGGATGGGCTTTTGTAGACATCTTTCCATAACTGCCTCTAAAGGCCTTCAAATAAAGATCCCCTTTTATATTACCTACTTACTAAAATTATCTCGAATTTCATTTCCAAGTTTGGCAAAAGGCAGCACATGAATTATTTTTAGAGACCTTTGAGAAAACACATTTGTTTGGTTGGTTACCAAGAAGGAAAGGTGAGGAACTCTGGAAAGGCATAGCAGCTCACTTGTTCTTTGGCTCTTTCTCTACTGTCAGGTAAAATCACCTTACTTGAGTCAAAGATTTCTATGGGTAAAACATCTCCAGTGAGAAAATCCACAAGTCTAACTTCACTTAAGCCAATAAAGGCAAGCCCAGTCAACCCAGATGGATTTTGTTATCTCTCTGTCACCAGTAAAGTTCTGCAAAATAAATCACTCCTTCACCTGCAGCTGGATAATTTAATTATCTTCATGTTAAAAACCCAGTAGTACCTACGCAGTGTATCAGCAACCTAGTGAAGGTATTCTTTGGAGGAACTGAGGTTTAGTTACAGTGCTACACAAGAACAGAGCCAAGCATACTTAATATTCACCAACTTCATAACAGAAAAACTGCATAGGTAAAACAAAGAGCAGAAAGAGTAAAGTATTCTAATTTAGTATTTTGATGTTGATACCAAAATTGGCCAGATAGAAACTTTCTAACACAATTTTGAGTATTAGAGAGCAGATATTCTTTATTATAGCACTGGGCACCCAGAGGATCCTTCCTCTAATCGAGTGCCCCAAGGGTCAGGTAAACAGAGTTTTTATCATACACGCTGATTACATATTAACTAGCTAACCCCGCTTAGTTGGTGTATATGTATTACTTTATTTTACATAGTTGAACCCTTATTGGAAGGCCTTATATGGTTCTTTGGGGGTCTATCTTCAACATTCAGTGTCCTTTTTAGGTGGCTGTTCCTTGACCCCCACTTTTGAGTAAGCACAATATCATTTTTTTTGCATAACTTCTGCTTTGTCAGCCTTGCAGAGATGAGCTGGCATCCTGCTTGTGTTTTGCAGGACTTCTGTTTTGCCAGCTGTATCTATTTCTCCAAGGCTACATTGTTCCCTTTATTTGAGAGGAGTAAAAAAATATTGTTCTGTTTTACTGTCCTTATCAAGTGAGTAAAATGCTGTTCTGTTCTACTGTCCTTATCAATGTTGGTTATGACCAACTGAGTAATTATGTGCTAGTTTGAAAGCAAACCGGTGGGAGATCTCATCAGAATTACAATTTAATAGGAAAATTAAGATAAAGGCAATAGTACAGAAACATTAGCTTAAAGTGACAGTCAGGATGCAACCTGACACCCTGTCAGGCAGGGTGGTGGTAGCAGTCCAATTAAATGGTGGCTGCAATCTTGTTGAAGTGATAGATGTGGTTCTGTTGAAGTGGTGATCCTGTAGAAGGGTCTGGTCTTCCTCTGAAGGTCCAGTGGTGGTTATGTAGCTCTTGCCTTCTGGGAATTCAGTAGACAAGGATGCCTCTGGTGTTCCAAACCTCAGATTATATCCAGGTAGGAATGCTTGGTTCCTCTCCCTGGGTGGGGCATCTCACAATGGGATGATGTAATTTTATGAGTCATGCAGTGAGACCTTGATAGCCCATTAATATAAGATATCCTCTGGAGTTATCAGGTATGATTCATTGTCCTGGTTTGGGACAAATTTGGAAGGGAACTTCCAAAGGGATGTTTCCTTAAAGGGCAAAATTCAGCGGCCTTTCCCCCCACCTGTTTGGGAGATAAGCCTCCTTCGAGAAAAGTGGAAAAAACTGTTTATTTAACAAGCAAAGTACTCACAAACATGGACAAATGAATAATATTAAACAGCGGAACCTCTTGTTGTTCTGAAGAGATGGCAAATTCAGAGAGAGTCCTTCTCGTGGGGTGTAGCTCGGCTCGCTCAGTCTCTTATCAGTCCCTCCTGGGCTGAAGAATGCCACACCCTGAGTCCCAACGGACCACAGGCATGAACTCCTGGTGTTTTTCTGGGTTTTCAGTCCAAAGCAGGACTGATTAGTTCCAAGAAAAAGAAAAGCCACAGTCTGGGGAACCTGTCTGCCTCAGGTAGCTAAAAAAACTAACTAAAAGCAAAGGAGAGCTTTCTCCCACTGTCCATGCTGCAGATAACATAGTCCGTGAGAAAGAATGTGGGGGAGCAAGTGCAGTTTCTACAAACAAACTGTGCACTTCTTCTCCCTCCCTTTGCTCTCAGAACCAGTTTTAAAGGCACAGAATTTAATACCCAGCATAAGCAGAACAGACTGGGGATACATATGCATCATAAAGTCGCCCTAGGACAGTCATGGAAGAGATAAAGAACACTGTCCCACCTAGTTTTAACAGCTTATGAAGATATTGATAGAATGCATACTTTTGGTGACATCTTACATTGTAACCAAAGACAAATTATCAGAGCAGAACTGGATCTTACTGCCTATTTCCCACAGTGTTCACTAAGGATTTATCTTCAGAAGAAAATGTAAAAAATAAGTTGTGTGTCAATCAATACAACTTCAAAATTCCACTTTTAAAGTTGAGACATGCTTACAAGTTGGAGGTATGCATGATCCTTACCAGTCAATCTACCCACTGATAGCCTTAATAGCCTTACCTAAATTGCATATGCCTCTTGCACAGCCTCTCACAAGTTTTTATATTATCTATAGTACTTTAATGGGATGTACCAAGTGGACTAAGTTTTGTGTCTATGAGTCTGTTGATATGTTGAACATGGAACAGGAACTCAAATATCACTTTGGGAAAGCTAGAAAACTGGCATGCTGAACAAAATTGCCTGAACCTACTGTTTTGATAATGTCTGAATACTAGATAAATGCTTTGGACAACTAAATTCCGATCTAATCTCCAATAATTTAATTCACTAGGATTCAGTGTCTACAGGCCTGATAGATTATGTTGCTCTGTAAACATGACTTTGTTCAGAAAAAAAAAGTAAAAAAGGTACCAGACTTTGAGTTCTCCTCCTAATCTGGTTCCAAATCAAACCTTTTGAACTGCATAAGAAGCTTGGCTGATACTTTCAGCACCACCACACAAAACAAGTTCTGAGTCATTAAGGCAAATTTCCTGTTAAGAGAAAAACAAAACAGATCTAGGGTTTACTTTGCTGTTTTTGTAAGATAATAACAACTGTTTTAGAAAAAGACCTCTTTTCCTACAAAGTCATGCACACAGAATGAATTCAAACTTAGTCATGTGCATATTTAAGGGTTTAGCCTTCCATTAAGGTTGGGATCTGTCACTTTCATGACATGTTCCTTCTTGCTCCTTTCAGCAAGGAATGATTATATCAATGAGGGAGGAAGAGAACATGGGTGCAAGACTGCATGCTTGTGTGGCTAGGTTCAGAGATGTTTGAGCTTGATTTTTTTGAACTCCCAATCTTCTGAAAAGGAACACAAATTAAAACTCAAAGCCTGAAACAAGATCTTAAAATTAAAAAAAAAAAGGACATAATTTTAGAAATCATTAGCTTTGTAAGCTGCCAAAAGAAATCCCCAAAACACACTAATCCATCATTGGCAAAGCACATAGAATCTAAAAGCCCTAATTCCTAAAGGCATCCTCAGATTGCTCAAATATTGTGCTTCTTTAAAACGATTAACCCAGTAGGACAGTTAAGATTGTGTTCTGGAATAGAAGCAAATGAAATTATTTTGATATGCATTTGAAATGACTAGTTAATAATAATTAATATGACTGATTTATAGCAATACATGCTGAGATGTTTCCTATAGTTACCAAAAATTTTCTGAACATTTAAGCAGCTCAGAATAGAAGCCGCAGCTTTGTTGTGTGCCAGAGAAATGCAGAAACATTAGCTGTGTCGTCGGTTGGACACAAGGTTTTCGGGGTGAAGGAAGAGACGAGATGGGCTCCATGATCAGAAGGCTTGATTTATTATGTTATGATATATACATCTATTATAACTATACTAAAAGGAAAATGAAAGGGAGAGTTTCCAGAAGCTGCTAGCTACCTAAGAATAGAAAGTAAAGAATGATAACACACAAGCTGGCCTTGACAGACTCCGCAAGCCAGCTCTGCTGTGACTGGTCACTGAACCAAAACTTCCCCAGGAGACCAATCACAGACCCACCTGTTGCATTCCACAGCAGCAGACAATCTATTGTTTACATCTTGTTTCTGGGGCCTCAGCTTCCCAGAAGGAAAAAATCGTAAAGAAAGGATTTTAGTGAAAAGGATGTCTACGACATGTCACCCTTTTAATTTAATTAAATTAAAAAGAAAAATGTTTGTAACTTTCTCTGCTGGGCTCATGCAGAGGAAAGAACAAACACCTGACAGATTTGTGCTCCTGTGGAATGAACAGGGAATTTCTTCACCTATAAAACATAAAATACTATGATACCACTAAAACAACCTTACAATATAAGAAAATGCAAAAACAATGCAAAACAAAGTCCAAGTCCCAACAGCTGAGTTTCAGGAAAAAGTCCATGGACTGAAGATGTTCTTCTTTGCCATATCTGAAAGTCTCTTTTGGTCCTGAAACAGACTTGCTGCAGAGAATCCATCAATAGTTATCAAACAGTTCCAAACAA
>NW_005054966.1:34371-35374 GCF_000277835.1 Geospiza fortis
TGTCGTCGGTTGGACACAAGGTTTTCGGGGTGAAGGAAGAGACGAGATGGGCTCCATGATCAGAAGGCTTGATTTATTATGTTATGATATATACATCTATTATAACTATACTAAAAGGAAAACGAAAGGGAGAGTTTCCAGAAGCTGCTAGCTACCTAAGAATAGAAAGTAAAGAATGATAACACACAAGCTGGCCTTGACAGACTCCGCAAGCCAGCTCTGCTGTGACTGGTCACTGAACCAAAACTTCCCCAGGAGACCAATCACAGACCCACCTGTTGCATTCCACAGCAGCAGACAATCTATTGTTTACATCTTGTTTCTGGGGCCTCAGCTTCCCAGAAGGAAAAAATCCTAAAGAAAGGATTTTAGTGAAAAGGATGTCTACGACATAGCTGCATTGGTGAAATGTAATCTTTGGAAAGGAATGCACAACCTTACTTTCCATATAAATGGCCAAATTGTCCGACAGATTTTTTTAGTGTCGACCAATGTATGTATAATCTTTGCAGAAAACACTAGAAAAATGTCAGATGGTTATTACTGCAAACATATAAGCTTACCTCTACATTGTCTTCCCCATTTTTTCCTCTAGAGGATCAGATCTAAAATAATTCTCTAGCCAAAAAACCACAAAATAAACAAAAACGTACTATGAGGTTACTAAAATATTCATAAATGAATGTATGAAAAAAGGAAATAAAAATCACTGTACCACTGTACCATCTTACTCAGTGGTTTTCGTCAGCCGCTCAAAGAGAAGTTGATTTTCTTCTATTTTAAAAGAAATGATGCCATAAATTATGTATCATCCAAAATGTTACCAGATGATAAATTGTCTATACCTGGTGAGCTAACACAATGCTTGTTCTACCAAAACCACTGGCCTATGGAACTGCACAATGCCCGTTGTGTAAGAAGGAGAACTGGAAGTTCACCAGCCCCAGTGCCCTGCCAATTCAGCCAGGTCACCTAGGACACTGTTGAAGATTGCATGCAAGAT
>NW_005054967.1:0-10898 GCF_000277835.1 Geospiza fortis
ACAGAAAAGCAGTCACACCGCAACAAGTACATATATTGGTATTAGTTGACACCTTGTGTGGATGGCCGGAGGCTTACCCCTTTCACACCAACACAGCCCAGGAAATGGTGAAAGTTTTGCTTAATCATATAATTCCAAGGTTCGGGATTCTTTTGGGGATGTCATCAGATAGGGGACCACACTTTTTTGCAACAGTGGTTAAAGAAGTTAGCTGGATTTTTGGTATTTCTTGGGATCTGCATACACCTTTTAGGCCCCAAGCAAGTGGTAAAGTTGAACGTATGAATGTGTCTCAGTTTGGAAAGACAGGTGTCTGCTAAGGAAGGCAGGAGCCTCCCCTGAAATGGAGAATGTAAACCCTTCCCCACCCCTCCGAATTGCTATAAATTTTAAATTAAGGGGTTCTCAGGCAAAAAATATGGGAGCAGGAAATAATAGTTCTTTAATAGGGAAAGGGGGAAAAAAATAAAAGGATAAAATAAACAATGCAGTACACTAGAACAACACTGACAGAGTCAGAAACCCAACCTGACACCCTGTGGGTCAGGGTGTTGGTGGCAGTCCAATTGGAAATGTGGCTGCAGTCCTCCTGAAGTATCAGGTGTGGTTCTGTTGGAGCAAGGAGGACCTGTAGAGAAGGATGTATTCTTCCTCTGAAGATCCAGTGGAAGAAGAGACAGCTGCTGTTCCTCTGGGGAATCCTGTGGAGAAAGCCGAGTCCATGTTTCAAAAACTTCTGGATTATATCTGGGTAGCAATGCTTGTCTGTTATCAGCAGATGTCCCCTCCCGAGGGAGGTGTGAATGTGGTCACTCAAAGAGAGAGATAAAGCAAACTGCCCACTTGACAAAGGTAATCTGCCATACAGATGGTAATGGAAAACAACTTGCATTGCAATCTTCAACAGAATGGAACTCTCAAAACACAAATTAGTAAAATTTGTTAGGAAACATTCATGATGGGTTCATGCCTTGCCTATACCTTTACTGAGAATCCACATACAATCAAGGTGAAGGGATAATATCAATCTTTATGAAATACTGTATTGCAGACCATATCAGGTTACGCACGTTCCAGGTGAAATTCACATGAAGGGGAAACTTGATTTGCGGAAATATCTAATGGCTGTAGGTTCCACTTTGCAGAGGCTCCAAAATTACATTGTGCTATCCAGACCCATAGGACTGGACACACCTGCACATCCATTCCAACCTGGAGACTGGGTCAATGTTAAGTGGTGGGACAGTGACCCTCTACAAGCCAAGTGGAGAAGACCATTCCAAGTTCTACTGACCAGTCAAAGTTGCTGTCAAAGGACCCTGGATTTACTACTCCAGAGTTAAGAAGGCTTCTGATCCTGAAACAACTGTAAAAACAGACTGGTGCAGATGAAAACCTATTTTAAATTACTCCTCTTCTGTGCCCAAAGAACAGTTCATAATAATCATTATTCTTCTTTGCATGATACCCAACTGTGCAAGATAGTACTGTTGTTAGATGTTTATCATGGTTTATTATTGTTCATTATCAGTATCACTAGATACTTATCTGTTTATAGATGTTTATTAATATATGTTTATATTGTAGTATGTTATATTATAAATATTTAGAGTACAGACTCAACAAGGTAAAGGCCTTGTAGAGCCTCTAAAGAGGGGAAATGATACCTTGGGTTTTGGCTTTCTATTTTTTTTTTATTTTTTTTTTTTATTCTGTGGGTCTGGGTTTCATATAAGGGGATAGTAAGGTGTGAGTTTTCATGTATGGGGATAGTAAGCTCTCTTCATAGACTAGGTAGACACAACAATTCCTTCTACCCGAGGACAGCCAATCTGGACCTCAGGCCCAAGAGTATAAACAACATGGACTGAAGAGAGAAAAAATAAGAAGGATGGGACTTCATGGGCTGGGGCTGTAATTGGACAATTAGGTCCAATATGCTAATGGACCAAAACTTATAAAAATGTGAGATCTTGAGACCAAGCCCTCTTTTTGCTTCCATCTTGGAGCCATCCAGGCAAAACCAAAGCCGTGGCTCTGGTACTGCCAAGGTGTGGCCTTTGAAGGCCCTTCAATAAATATCCTTTTATTCCCCTTAACTCTGTCTAGCCTCTGTTCCAGCTGTTTAAGGCAGCATCTGCATATACCAGATGTCCAGTCAAAGAACATCCATTAAGTGCATCTTCAAAAGATAATTAAGAGAGTAAGAAAATTGTCACTGAGTTTAAATTCATTTGAGTATCTGCCCTAATATTTTTTAACATCTAACTCCCTCTTTTTTGTGAGAACTACAGATTTTATTGGAAAAAAATAGGCATCAAAGAATTAAGCTGTGAAATATTGTGCCTTACTACTGTAGATCTGGTCTTTTACCTGAACTGAATTCAGTCCGGCTCGATTTATGTACCACGGATGAGAGCTAGAGACAACTGAACAATATCAAAATGCATGCTTAAAAGAAACCAGACTTTACTAAGCCAACAACAATTATGATGCTTTATATAAAAAATGGAATAGCATGGGAACATCTAGTACTTTCTTGCATGAGCTGCTGGAAAGAATTCAGGAAAATATAATTACAGTATCAGCTAAAATGAAGACAGGACAAGCTATTGTTGATCATGCCCGTGGCACTTTAAAGCGTATCCTTGAAAAGCAAAGAGGGAATGTGTGGTGAAATCCCGCAGAGTAGGGTGGCCAAAGCTCTCTACACGTTAAACCATCTAACGACATTGCCAAATTCCCAAACCCCTGTCATCTTAAATAATTTATTATCATTACAGTCCTCTAGTGACATCCAGTTACCTAAACCTAAGGTATTGGTACGAGACCTCATTACTAACAAATGGGAAGGCCCTTGGGACCTTGTCACTTGGGGGCATGAGTATGCATGTATTTACACAGATGTCAATATTCGATGGGTACCTGCTCGGTGTGTGCGACCTGCTCTATGCTCTGCTCTGGACCACAACCAACAATGCCTCCCTGATGGCCCCACATCAGACACTGTAGAACAGTGACCAGAACAACCCCCTTCACCAGCTGGATGGAAATCTGAGACTTTTAGAATGACAACTCACCTGTGACTTCACCTGGACCTCAAGAGTCGGAGACTTTAAGGACATTACTAGTAAAAGGAAATGCTACCTCTGATAGTTTTAAATGTTACCTCTGATAGTTTTTTAATTGGTTTATTTGTAACTTTCAAGTTGTAAGTTTTAAGTAATTAGCCCGTGGCATGCCACCCAGTAAAATTGGGCCTTTGATAGCTCCTGGACATGATTGTAAAAATTTTTGATGGGACACACCAATAGCTAGAAAGATTAGGCTTGTCGAGTTTAGTGAAAAATTTCATTCTCCTTGTACCGTGTCTGTTGTCCTTTCTGCAAGGAGCCTCACAGAGGGATGATAAACATGGCTTTTATATTTTGAAAACAGAAAAGGGGAACTATGACTGCAAACATCTGGACTGTGAGCGTCATAGGAGAGCAGATGCCAGCCAATCCCTGATGAGAACGTAAGTGGGTAGCTATTGGCCAGTGAGCTGGGTGGTAACCACATCATAGCCAATCAGGTTCAAACATGGAGTCTTTTAAATAGCCTATATAAGAGCTGTGCACGCCATTAAAGCTGTCTCTGCTGCATGAACTCTGTTGTCGTGTCGTCTCTCCATCTCCCCCTGACCACGATAAGGGGTGGGATGGGGATTGGGGGGAGTAGGAGGATGGGATTGGGTTTGGGAGGGGTGGGATGGGGTAAATAGGGCTTGGGAAGGGGCTCTTAATGTGCAGGAGGCGTGGGGTGGGGATTGGGAAGGGTAGCATGGGTGCGATGGGGTCTGGAATGAGAGCTGAAGGTTGGGTATGATGAAGTCATGGGAAGACACAATTTCTAAGGGGGTATTGGAGTATCTCCCATTCCTGAGGGGATTTTGGGGTATCCCTGTTTCTGAGGTGGTTTTGGGGTACCCCCCCAATCCTGAGGGGGGGTATTTGAAGTGCAGAGACACATGCAAGAGTGTCTCAGTTCCCAGGAATAGGAGTTTAGTGTGGTCCCAGTGGCAAGGAAGTGGGGATCCAGGGGCTGGGAGAGGTGAGATGGCTGGGATAGGTGGGGAAGGAGGGTCCTGGAGTCAAAGAAAGGGGGATCCAGAAGCTGGAAAACCAGGGATGGCCAGAATGGGGTGTCCCAGTGCCTGGAAAAAGAGGGTGCAAGGGAATCCTGATAACAATAGAGAAGAAAAGGAGGGAAAAATTGGACGAGGATACAAATTTCCAATTTCCAGTGCCAGTAACACAGGGAGAGGGAAGGAAAATGCCCACAGGGAAAGTGATCCCGGAGCGGATCTGGTGGTCAGGTATCGATGCAGGGTGATCCCAGTGTAACCCGTGATTGTCTGGAGACAGTCATGACACAGCTTTGACCCAATTGGCCAATCAATCCAAACAACCATCACCGGTGTCCAATTAACAAATCACTCTCGGTAAACAATCTCCATAACACATTCCACATGTGCCAAACAACAGGAGCAGCAAGTAGAGATAAGAATTGTTTTCTCTTCTTCTCTGAGCTTCTCTCTGCCTTCCCCAGGAAGAATCCTGGCAGAGAGAATTATGTCTCTCTCTGTTCAGAGAATGTGAATACCACAGTCAGGGACAGTGGAAACTGGGAACAAGGATTTTGGGAATGCAGAACAGTGGAATGGAGGTTGCCCTCCCAGATCCAATCTGAGCACCAGACTGTCAGTGCCTTAAATCTAAGGAATTATAGAGGTGTGATTGAACCTGTGTACAACTTTGTCCTGTGGGATTAAGGATGGCAAATCAGATATAGTTATATAAAAATTAGCAATTTATTATAAGTGATTAGACAAAAAGATCTTAATGAGAATTATTTACTACACATAAGTAGTAAAAAACCTAAAACTGCTAGGATAGGATAGTTTACTATATCAAAGCAGTCAAATTAAAATAATTGTATTAAAGATAGCAAAAAGAAATAATTATTACAGCAGAGATTGATGTAGCTCACCCAGACCAATGACTGTGGACAAAATCTCATTTGCTAAGACACTAAGGGGTGTCCCCACTCAAAGGAGGAACCTCCATGCAGTCCAGAAGAACCTACCCTATGAAAGAGGACTGGACTTTTAAGGTGTAAAGGATTGGCTGACAGTCATATGTGTCTGGGTCAGTTTAGCAGGTTATCTGCCAAATCTTTGCCTCACTATCAGGATGTTAATTTTGGGGTTGATGAGCCAGACTGGATTTGGCATAATTCAACACCAAAACCAGCATGATACCTGCTCTCAGTCCATCACTGAGAGCCTTGTAAATAGGGCATTGTCTGAGTTACTTGACCACGTTCCAAGGCAGAACATCCTGCTACAGCTGGCAAACTGAGAGGTCTCTGAAGGAACAAATCAGGGAATTATAGAATATCTCAAACTGGTTAAAAAGCAATTTCCCCTTGTGAACCCATGTTGATTGTGCCTGATGTTTACCTTGTCCTTCTTGGTTCTTTCAATAGCACCCAGTATCACAGGATCATAGACTCTCTCAACTTGGGAAGGGACTCATAAAGATCCTTGAGTCCCTGCTGCTTCCAGGACAACCTGAAATGAAATCATATGACTAAGAGCCTTATCTGTGCACTGCTTGAGTCTTGGCAGGCTTGATGCCCAACCAGTTTTTCTGGGGAGCCTGTTCCAGTGCCTGATCAGCCACTGGGTGAAGAACCTTTTCTTAATGTCCATTCTGAACTTCCCCTGACCCCATCTCACTCCATTTTTTTGTGTCCTGTCACTGATGGCCATAGGAGACCAGCACACCCCATGGACTGCCCCCTTTGACTGCAGTGGGATCACCCCTTGTCCTTCCCTTCTCCAAGCAGAACAAAACCAAGTGACCTCAGCTGCACATCCTAAGTTTTGCCCTTGAGGCATTTCACCATCTTCCTCACTTTCCTCTGGACGCATGCTAATACTTTGATGTCTTTCTTTTCTTGTGTCACTCAGAACTTCCCCCAGGAGTGGAGGTGGGTCTGCCCCAGAGCAGAGCAGAGAAGGACAATCCCCTCCCTGGCCTGGCCGGCAATGCTGGGCCTGATCCTCCCAGGACACGGTGGCCTTGTGGGCTGCCAGGACACACTGGTGGCATATTGCCATGAGCCCAATGCCCCAGATCTCTGTGCAGGGCAGGTCTCCAGAACCTCACCTGGAAGGGACCTCAGCAGGTCTGTAGGCCAAGGAAAAACACTGTCAGTGGAGGAAGGAGAAATGAGGGTTGGACTGTTTGTGTTAGTGGAAAATATAGGCCTACATAGACTCACAGGGAGTGTGGATCCCTCCAGGAGCTGATGTTGGGTTCTCAATCTATCCAGGAGCTGTCCCTGGCATCCCCTCTCCATCCCCTCTCCCTTCCAGTTCCCTCTGCACAGACAAACACACACACAAATGGCTCTCTCCAGCACCACTGAGGCTGGCAGGCAGCTTCCACTGTCTCTATGTTTCCTCCTCATGTTTGGTTTTTGTCAGGAGCTCCTTTCCCATCCATACCAGACTCCTACAGTGTTTTTTGCCTTCCTGCATAACAAGGTGAGGTATTCTGGAGCTTGAAGACAAGATTTTTGTGTGAAATAGTTCTTTCCTCTTCTCTGCAGGACAATATCCCATGGAATTCTTCTTAGCAGGTCACCAAGCAGGCTGAAGCCTATTCTTCTGAAGTCCTGCTCTCTGCCTTTTTCCATTCTCTCAGAACCCTCACCTTTGCTTCCTCATCCCTGACTGTTACAGTCCTGACCTTGTTTCTAAGTGTGATGTCCTGCAAGACACCCTCTGTCAGTGGCTTCTCAGTCACCCTCATCAGAAAAACTCTTAATAAGCTCCAAAAACCTCCTGGCTGGCTCGCTGTGTTACCCCTTCATCGGATACTGGGATAGTTCAGGCCTCCCATGAGGACTAGCACCGGGAAACATGAGGTTTCTTTCAGTTGTCAGAGAAGGCCGCAGCGACTTCTTCCTGCTCAGGAAGTCTGCAGCGCATGTCTCCCACCAACCCTCCTGTTGTCCTGCTCTTTCCTGTGGACTGCCCCACTGCCCATTCCCAGCAGTGACTCCTCAGTTACTCCAAGAGTGTTTAGGTCACAGTGTCCATCCAGTAGCTAACTGTGAGAAACAAAGCCCACTCCTCAGTTAAAATTTAAAGAAAATTTAATAAGAGACAATAGGGGACAAAGTCAATAAAGCAAAAGGAACAGTGCTAGGTGCTTAGTCACTGCCGGAGGCACACCAGTCAACACAACAACACCCCTTATATACCCTGGGTATTGCATCAGCCAAATACATATTCATAAATTCTCCTACATATTCAAACATTTTAACATAGTTCCTCCTCCGTCCCGCCTTTTTGGAGCATGTGCAGTTGTCCTAGTCCTGGTCATTTGTTACTTTTCGATACATTTAACAGGTTTCGATTCCTTCATTGGTTAAATGTTAACATTACAGCTCTTCACCAACATTGGTATCACAACACAACATTCACATTAAAAGAACTCCAAACTTTAGCAAAACTTCTCTTACGAAAATCAACATTATAAAACACATAGTATTCATTCTAACAATTTCAAAAGCCAACACTGTAATATATTTATCATACCAACTCACAGGCTCTTGGGGCTCTCCAACATCTGATCCAGGCCTATGGTGTCTAAACTAACTAGATCTCAGACCTCTTTTTATATACTCTGGCTGCTTGGTTTGGTATTTGCTGGTGGTTGCACCCACTGACAGACACACCACCCACTCTTTGTCTCCCAACCACAGCAGGAAGATGAAAGCACAGACCCCAGAAATCACCTTTGCAAAAGTACATTTTCTTATGGGTAGCCCTGACCTTTATGTGCTACTTGAAAAGCACCACTGGAAATGAGGTGATCTGGACCTCAGGCTCTCTCCCGCAGTGCTGTGGGGACCTCCTTAAGGAAGCTGAGAGCTGCCCCTGGCAGGGAGCAGAATTCCTGCCCTAGCACACAGAGCCCTGAAGCACAGGGGCCCTGCTCTGTGGGACAGTCCTGGGCACCCCTGGCTGCACCCTGTGAAAAACAAAGTTCAAGATAAAGAATTTTTGTAAAGTTTAATAAGGGATAAAATAAGACACAACAAATCCAGCTCTGGGGTGCTCCTGGCAGGTAGCCAAAGAACATGCAGGTATATACAGACAGTGTTATCTTTATACTGTTCCATCTCCTGCATATTCATGTGTTTCATATATTATTCAAACATTCTTGTGAACTTTCTGATGTTTTGGGAACTCCTTTGTTTGGCTTCTTCACAGTCTGGCTTATCTGCATGACATCTTGTGTGTCAGGTCAATATATTTTATTTCTTCTTGTGTCTCCATCCTGCTGTTTCATATCCTCTGATAAGGATTTAGTATGTCCTCCTTAACTTTAACATGGTATTCTCTAATTGTCCTCCCGTGCTCTGGTTTGTGTCACAGTTATCTTATCATTTGGAGGATTCAGTCAATGGAAAAGGGGAGCAACAATCACTTTACACCATTGTTTGTGTGAAAAACAGAGTTCACTCCTTAGAATTTTTAAAGGTTTAATAATAGGATAAAAGAAGGACGATATTTCCAGCACTGAGGTGCTTTTGGCAAATGGCCAAAGAGCACCAAAATAACTTAAAATCATGTTCTCTATATAGGGTTACATTGCTGGCGTTACATGCATATTCATTAGTTTATGCATTATTTCAATATTTTGATGTTGCAGGGGCTCTTCATGTTTAAGTTTCCCATCCTGATTTATCTGTATGACATCCTGAGATCAAGTCAATAAATTTTATTACTTTCTGTGATTTCATCTCTGTTGTTTCACACTTTTCTGATAAGAGGAGTTAGCAAGCTCTTCCCCAGTCTCCTTGGGTGCTCTGTCTTGTGTCACTGTTATCACTTGGAGAGGTCAGTCCACGAATGGCTTTACATTGTTTCTTAGTTACACAAAAGCTTTTTGACATCTTATGTTTTTGCTAAGGTCTATAGTACAATACGTTCATCACACTACTATTTCTATAAGCAATACGTAGATATCATATTCATTACACTACTATTTCTATGAGCAATACAGTACATATTTAACCTAAGGGATTATATTATATTAACAAGCAGCTAACAAAAGTTATAATTTGTACCATATCTACTTATGATCAACAACAGCATGCAAAAGCTAATACATAAATGTGAAAGTCAATATTATCTGGTCATTTTTTAAAATCCCTTCTCTTAGTTTTTCTTACTGTATTTGGCTTGAGCTACAACTTTTGAACTTCTGTGCTCTTGGCGCACCGATACCTTTCATAGATCTTAAATGCCTTATTTTCATAATCTTTTACTTTTCTCAATACCATAATTTTCTGCCTTCGTCCTATGGTTCCCGACTTTGAATTGATGGGCACCGTCATTATTTGCATATTTTGGACCACATAAGTAATGAATCGAATAAAGCATGGGATCAAACATGTAAGAAAAAATTAGACCCATTATTCCACATAACACTACAAATCCTGCCCTCTTCCACCAGGATATTCCAAAAAAATCTTCTAACCATCCTTTATTCATTATAGATTCCCATTTTTGGAGTGGCACATGGACTATTTTTCAGATGTTTCTGACTATATCCAAAACTGCATCCCCATTATCATCAATTTGTAGACAGGAATCAGATGTGTTAAACTGTCCGCAAACCCCTTCTTCTTCTGCTAACAAATAGTCTAGCACTGACTAATTTTGATACACTGCAGCTCTGGTTTGCCTTTGCTGTTTGACTACTAATTCCATGGCCGCAGCCCTTTCATTAGGTATGATTTCTACAGCTGCTTGGAGTCTTATGATGTGATTTAACATATAAATTGGGGTTCGATATCCCCAACTTCCATCTTGTGCCCAGGTAGCTGGACCATATGTCTATTATCCATTCAGGTGGCCACTCTTCATTGCCCCACTTTTGGTATACCCAATTTCTCCAGTTAGTTCTTTCTTATTCCTTTTTAAGGCATCGTATACCAGTATTCCCAAATCATCTCCATCTTGGTTTGGTAACAGGAAAAATCCTGGTTGTATAATTCCCAGAGTGCAACTTTCTTTCCATAGGGGACGAAGTTTTGGATAAGCCCTTTTCCCACATATCCAGAATAAGCTATCAGGTGCTTTCTAGTATTCTTTTCTCTGGTTATTAATGTTTTCCCAAAATTTAGATATTTCAGGGATCCCATAACAGGGATTCTTCCCTGGGTCATTGCACCAGAAAAGTTTAATTTCCTTTTCATATTTACAATTCTTTTTCCTCTCCTGGGTCCAATAGTGCATGGGTTTTTCAGGGGTCTACCATGTGAAAGTTCCGTTATAAACGTTATACCTTTTACAGGAAGTTTGTCCTACATTATCTACAAATTCTTTTCCCAAATGCCAGAGGCACTCCTCTCCTATTATTTTTGAACCTAATATCCACCCCTCTGGTTGGTTTCCTCCTTTCATGTTGGTTCTATCCCATTTAAGGAGTTCGACTGGGCCCAGGCTACTACCTTTCCACGGCCACTCTTCAGACATTAAGGCCCCTCCCCACACCCAGCAGTTAGTAACATTCAGTTCTTTGCTGATCCTTTCTCCCAGATCTACAAATAAATTCTTCCCTGTCGTGGTTTGAGAGGAAGTAGGTTTTCTGGGATATGCTGTGGTCACCAATAAGTGTTCAGATTATAATATTGGCACCTGGTTTGGCCACTGGGGCATTGGATACTCCTCTGAGAACACAGGGGTTAAAAAGCAGGGCACTCGCGGGGGAAGCTCTCTTGGGTTTCCGGCGGGAAGAGTTCGGGTCTCTCCCCCTGTCCCAGCTGCC
>NW_005054967.1:11251-17777 GCF_000277835.1 Geospiza fortis
ACTCTTTTTGTATAGCCATGGACAGAACCATGTTCCTTGTGACACAGAGACTGCATCCAGGGGGAGGCAATGGCTCAGAACCAAGACAGTTCAGTGTTGAGACCCCTTGGCCCCAGGGCATGACAAAATTTGGGGGGGACAGGTGTCCCAAAGGAGAGACTGTGCCCTTTTTGGAATGGGACAAAGCATCCTTAAAAGACAACCCTAGAAGCAGCTCTGGTCCTTGTGCAGTGGTGAGAGCACTGGACACGAAAGGAAGAGGTCACTATGGCACAAGAAGGACTCCTCTTGACGAATTGAGAATTGATTATCTACAGGGTGGTGATGGACTGAGAGTCGGTGATTTGGGAGATAGATGTACTGGAAATTTGGTGGGGGAGGAGGAAATGTATTTGTAAGGTTTTCATTTTCCCTGTGTGTGTTTCTTTTTACTTGTAGTTTAGTTAATAAACTTTTCTTTATTTCTAAGTGGGGGCCTGCTTTGCTTATTCCTGGTCACATCTCACAGCAGACAACAGAGAAAGTGTGTCACTGGCATTGCGCCAGTGTCAAACCATGACATTCCCTAACCTTGGGATTTCTGTCTCAGTTTCTATTTGTTGTTTGAGCTTTTCATAGAAATTTCTGTGAGGAGTTGGCTCTGGCCTTTTCCTAAACACTTTACCAAATAAGGTGTCTCCTGTAGGTGTTTTCAGAATATTTGGCATCGGTTGCAGGGGGTTTGGGGATACTAATTGTTCTTTCACTAAGTCTCTCTGAATTACATCCCCGAGAGCTCTTTCAAAACAAACCCATTTCTCCCCTTTTGGGCATTCACTCCCTTGCCTTGTACTGCTCTGTCCTAGGTTTTCTGCAACCCAGAATGTTTCCTCGGCATATGTGCAGGTGTCTAGCTTGGATGAGTCATAACAGTGTGGGTCAACAAGGGTGTGAGTAGTGAAAAGAGAACCTATATAAAGTGACTGATAGCATTTGTGACATGTATTTTCAAGGCCCCCAAGGGGGAGAAGACTAACTAGGAATATTAGGAGCCAAGTATAACATGTACCGCCACCTTCCATGCCTGATGGGATTGCTGACCACAGCATGTAAATATGATCTTCTTGGTGGCAAGTACAGTGGTTAATCTGGTCTTGCCTCCTTGTCTCCTTGTCGTAGAATTACCTATGTCACCTGCTTTTCTTATATTGTGGTGCTCTGTAGTTCCTTAAATAGCCAGCCCTTATTGAGTTCACTCTCGAAATAGGGTCTTATTACCACCCATCATATGAAGTAGTTGTCTGCATTCAAAATATGGTTAGTTTTTGATTTACTACAGCCTCCCACTCAGCTTCTAATAGCTCATGAGTATCAGGGAGCATCCATTCAACTCCACAATAAAGTGTTAGAATTCGTACTTGCCCTCGATTAGTGTTGGAACTTTTCCCTTTCTCTCGACAAATTTTGCAACACGTCTGCCACTTGGGGGAGCTACAACGCCAGAGCTGACCACAATTTTCACACTGGCGTTGCACCCAACTTGAGTGTCTAGTTCCAGGGTGCTTTAAGCAGGGTATGTGATCAGGAATAAAACTGGGAGATATCTCAGCAGAGAGGGCTAATGGTTGTTCTTTATGCATGTCACAGGCAAAAGCAAAAACTTTGGATTGTTTATGGACCCGGTGTTTGTTATTCTGTATATACCTGATCTCCCCAATTGGGGAGGTAGCAAACCACTGCCCTGGAGTTTGGAAAGCTTCTGGCCTTTGGGAATACAAAAGAATCAATAAAGCCTGCGGGGAACTCCCTCTCAGTCTGGATTGATGTATGGTTGCTCGTGGTTTACTTGCCACATTGAGCCTGCGTGTTCCATTTTAAAGTAATAAAGTAATTTTCAGTGCTTCTGTGGAAGTGATGATTTTCCAGTCGCAGGGTTCTCTAACTGGTCCTTTTATCCTGCTAGCATGAGTCCATACTCATCTGCAGTTCATACAGCCAATTCAGTGATTAGCAGCATCTGAAAAGGACCTTCCCAGTCAGGGGTTAAAGGTTGGTCTTTCCATTATTTAACCGTTACCCAGTCCCCAGGATTAACGTTATGAATTTTGAAATCTAGGGTACCAGTCTGAGGGATTCTTCCCTTTTCCCGTAGTTCCTCTAAAGTTTGTGCTATGGACAGGACATGTTTCTTGACACTGTCCTCCCTTTCTTCATAAGTGGCCATACTATTGGGTGAAATCAAAAAAGGTAAACCAAACATCATTTCATAAGGAGAAACTTTTAAGTCTGATCTAGGCTGTGTTCTAATTCTTAACAAGGCTAGGGGTAGGCACTTGATCCATGACATTTGGGTTTCAATCATAAGCTTACTTAGAGTTATCTTGAGAGTTTGATTCATCCTTTTAACCCGCCCCGAACTCTGTAGATGCCATGGTGTGTGTAATTCCCACTTTATACCTAAAGCTTGGACTACTTGCTATAGTATTTTTGAGGTGAAATGTGTCCCTCAGTCTGAATCTATGTGATTTACTGTTCCATAACGGGGAATGATTAGTTCTAGAAGAGTTTTGCATAGCACACTGGCAGTAGCTTTAACTACTGGTACTGCCTCTACCAAATGGGTTAAATGATCTACTATTACCAACAAAAATTTCCACCATTGCACCTGGGGGAGTTCAGTGAAATCTACTTGGATGCTTTGAAAAGGTTGTAAGGCTAATTCTCACCCTCCTTGGGGGGCTTTCCTCATGACTTTTCTGTTTATTTTCTGGCATATTGCACATTTTTCAGTTATTTGTTTGGCTACTCCATAAATTCCATTACAACCCCACTTTCTCAGGAACTGATCACTCAGCACTTGGGTACCCCAATGAGTTTTACCATGCATGCTTTCTAATATTTTCATGACCAATGGTTTATTTAATAGCTGCCTCCCATCAGATAACACCCACTTCCCTTCATTGTTCTTTTTTGCTCCTATTCTAAGGAGATCCTCTTCTTCGGTTCTACTGAATACTGGTATATCCTGAATTTCTCCAGTAGGAGTCAGTATCATCATCATGTTCTCTTCCCCTGACTCGGCTGCATTTTTAGCTTCTAAGTCAGCTAAGTTATTCCCTCCTATTTCTAAGTGGTCCCTTTTTGATGCCCCCAAATATGCACAACAGCAATTTCCTCTGGCAATTGTAAGGCCTCTAAAACATTGAAGATGAGTCTTTCATGAATTTATCCTTTCCCTTTTGAATTTAACAGTCCTCTTTCTTCCCAGATTTTCCCAAATGTATGCACCACCATATGCACCACCCCGAAGGCGTACTTAGAGTCAGTATATACAGCCCCTCTCTTGTGTCAATATCTCGAGGGCTCGTTTCAAGGTGTACAGTTCCCATGCTTAAGCTGACCAACTGGGGGTAGCCTTCTCTTTTCTATGGCCCTTCATCTACTATAGCATAACCTGACATCCACTGCCCCTGAATCACCCTCGAGGATCTGTCAATGTATAACTGTTTCCCCCGCTGCAGGGGTTGGTCTGTCAAATCCTCTCTCACTTTGGTCTGGTAGTTTATAACTTCTAAGCAATCATGCACTAGCTCTTCTGCTGGTTCCCCATACAAAAACTGGGCAGGATTGAGGTGCTTATCTGTAATTAGTTCTAGGTCATCTTTATCAAAATTGCTTCATATTTTAGCACTTGAGAATCAGTGAGCCACCTCTCAGCTTTCTGGTTCAGAATATTTCTATCTGTATGTGGGGTGTGCACTTTTAATTTCCCCCCAAAAGTAAATTTTCTTTCTTCTACTGATAAGGCAGTGGAGGCTACTGCCTGGCTACAGGTTGGCCACCCTCTGCTAACAGGGTCTAAGAGTTCTGACAGATAAGCCACTGATTTCTTGGAACCCCCTCATTCTTGGCCTAGAACACCATGGGCTACCCCATTTTCCAAATCTACAAATAGGTAAAAAGGCTTATCTAATGCAGGAAGACTTAAAGCAGGGGCCCTAATTAACTTCTGCTTTAAACTTTCAAATCTCTGCTCATCTTCTTTTTCCCATGTAATCTCTTGTTTTACCAATTTTTCATACAGGAATTTAACAGCTTGGGTGTATCCTTCAATCCATATTTTACAATATCCTAACAACCCCAATAGTTTTCTGATTTCCTTTTTAGTTTTTTGTTGAGGGAGTGAGGTTATTCCTGTGATCCTTTCAGGATTTAATCGCCAGCTCCCCTGGCTTATTATATGCCCTTAGTACTTTACTTCATTCTCTACAAATTGGAGCTTTTCTTTTGATACCCAAAGCCCCTGGTTCCCCAAAAAAATTAGTAATGGTATGATGGATTCTCAGACCTTTTCCTCATCCTCCCCTGAGAGAAGTAAGTCATCAACATATTGGATAAGTTTTACCTCTGGCATTATGGGGAAACATTGCAGTACTTCTTTTAAGGCTTGTCCAAATAAATTGGGAGATTCAGGAAATCCTTGGGGCAATTTATTCCATCTGAATTGTTGCTTTCTCCCTGTATCGGGATCTTCCCATTCTAAAGCAAATATATCTCTGCTTTCTTCTGCAAGGGGACAAGCCTAAAAGGCATCTTTAAGATCTATCACACTGAACCACCGGTGTGATGGAGGAATTTTGCTTAACAGTGTATAGGGATTTGGTACTGCTGGATATAGATCTACAGTTTGTTTGTTTACTTTTCTCAGGTCTTGGATGAGCCTGTATGTCCCATTTGATTTTTTTTACTGGTAGTATGGGGATATTTTGGGGAGACATGCAGGGGTCTAAAGTTCCATCTTTGATTAATTCTTGAATTACAGTTTTCAACCTGTTTCTCCCTTTGAGAGAGAGTGGATATTGCCATACCTGAATAGAGCAGTCTTTATTCATTATTCCAATTATTATAGGGGTTATGTTTAACTTACCCCTATTTCCAGGTTTGGCCCAAACTACTTCTTCATTTGCTTTTCATCCTCCTCTTTTAACCTGAGAAGTTTAACTACCATTTTATCCCACTCTAGAAGGACCCCTATGCCTAATTGTACTTCTAAGTCCCTTCCCAGCAGATTACATCCTGCCCCTGGTACAAATAAAACATGCCCCATTCCTATCTTGTTGGTTCTTTCAAATACCAGATGTTTTATGACTGGTGCTCTAAATCCTTCCCCTTTTGCCTCTAAAACTTGAATTGTATCTTGGCTTTTCTTGCATCCTGTTGGAATTTTACACACACATGTGCTCTCTGCCCCTGTATCTACTAAAATCTGCAATACCTCCACCTGGGAACCTACTTTTAAAATTATCAAGGGCTCCTGCTGGTATTTTGCCCCCAGGAGATAGAGCTCCTGACCCCCTGTCCTAGGGTAACTTTATGATGCTTGTATCCCCAATTGTGTGTTCTGTTTATGCTGGATATTATTTTCTGTGCCTTGAAGACTGGTTCTGAGAGCGAAGGCAGGGAGAAGAAGAAGCACGGAGGTTGTTATCAGAGGCTGCACTCACTCCTCCACATTCTGCCCTGGGGACTGTGTTGTCTGGGCACGGATGGAGCAGAACAGAGCGCTCCTTTGCTTTTTAGTTAGTTTAGCTAGCTGAGGCAGAGAAGTTTTCTCTGGACTGGTTATCTTTCCCTTTTCTTGGAACTGTTCGAATCTGCTCCAGACTGGGACCTGGGGAAGGACAGAGAGCTTGATCTTTGTGGCCCACAGGGGCCTACTCTGGGCAGCAGCCTTTCCCAGTGCCAGAGTGACTGATAACAGAGCAACCACCCACAGGAGAGACTTTCTGAATTTATCATCTCTTCAGAGTGGCGAATGAGTTTCGTCATCTGGTATTGTTCATTTTTTGTGCTGGGGAGTGCTTTGCCTGTTAAATAAACAAGTTTCTTTCCACTTCTCTCAGAGGAAAATTTTCCCAAACCAGTTGGGGGGAGAGGCCGTGTGGGTTTGCTTTCTGGGGGAGCCCCCTTTTGGAGGTTTTCTCCCAAATTTGCCCTAAATCAGGACAAATTATTGGCGCCCAACGTGTGGCTCAAGAGAGTGGAAAAAACCCTGTTTGAACTGTATTTTGGTTGCAATTACTCTGTATTGGGATAAAGCAGTTAGTAGCCATGTTGTTTGAATTCATAATGTCTCTTGGGGTGGAAGCCTGAATGTGTTTCTGGTCCCTAGGTTTTTTTGAGGTCTTAATACCTCTATGGTCCCTAGGTTTTTTTTCTTATTCATAAATAGTTCCGGTATTGTCCCTAATACGTAGTTTTTGCAGTAGAGGGGCACGGACTAGAATAGCTGTTGGGCTGGGCTTGGTGGGAATGACTTGTGGGAAGTTTATAAAGGTCCTGGGGTCTGTTCCAGGTATGTATGGTTCATGGTTATGGTTACGGTTATGCACTGTCCTGGGTTGACTATATGATGCTTTTATCCCCAATCGTCTTATTCTGTTTATGCTGAATAATAAGTTTTGCACCTTTAAGACTTGTTCCAGAGAGTGAAGGGGGAAAAGAAGTGTGCAGTTTGATTTCAGACACTGCACTCACTCCTCCACAT
>NW_005054967.1:20775-33421 GCF_000277835.1 Geospiza fortis
TGCCCAGGGAAAGAAGGATAACCAGGCTTAGAGGGGCCCTGCCTCTAGCCAGGTAGAGGCTAGGGAAAATCGTGTTTTCTGGTCTGTGTGGATTCATTGGCCTGGCACATCAGAACCACAAAAATATGAGGCCTTGGTCAACATTGGTGTGCAGTGCACATTAATCCCATCGAGACATGTGGGGACAGAATCTGTCTCTATTGCTGGCGTGACAGACTGTCTTAGTTTGAAAAGACAGGTGTGTTCTAAGCAAGGCAGAAGCCTCCCCAGAAATGGAAAATGCAACCCCCCTCCCTCTGAAATATTATAATTTTGAAATTAAAAGACTCTCAGGCAAAAATTTGGGAATAGGAATAACAGTTCTTTGCTAGAAAAACTAAAAATACAAATGTAGTAGTACAAACAACAAAAAAAAATCACTGACAGTCAGAATACAACTTGACACCCTGTCGGTCAGGGTTTTGGCTGCAGTCCTCCTGTAGTGACAGATGTGGTTCTGTTGAAGCAGTGATCCTGTAGAAGGGTGTAGTTTTCCTCTGAAGGTCTGGTGGTGGTGTAGATGGGCCTGGTCTTCCTCTGGGAATCCAGTGGGAAAAGGCGGCTGTGGTGTTGCAAACCTTGGATTACATCCAGCTAGGAATGCTTGGCTCCTTCCCCTGGGCAGAGCATCTCACAATGGGATGCTGTAATTTTATCAGCCATAGTGAGACTCAATGGTCCATTAACAGAAGATATTTCCCGGAGGGAGGATTGGTTTGTGGAAGAGATAAAGAAAACTGCCCAGTTAACAGAAGATAACTGCCCTACCTCTGACAGATGGCAAATAGAATACATGCATTATCTTTCAATCCAGGACACAGGGGGATCACAGGATTTCACTTTGGCAGAAGCCGATGTGAGCCTGACTAGAAATAAGTGGAAGAAACACCCTATTGTGACTGGCCCAGAGGCCCCATGCATTTTGGGCATAGACTTCCTCCAAAGTGGCTATTTCAAAGACCCAAAAGGAGTTAAGTGGGCGTTTAAGATAGCAGCTATAAAAACAAAAGGTGTCAAGCAATTGAAAACCTTGCCTGGACTATCAGAAATCCCATCTGTAGTAAGACTCCTAAAGGTGGAAGAGCAACGAGTACCAATTGCCACCTCAACAGTGCACCACCGGCAGTACAGAACAACTCAAGATGCAGTGATCCACATCCACAAAATGATCTGTGAGCTGGAGAGCCAAGGGGTGGTCAGCAAGACCCACTCACCCTTCAACAGCCCCATTCGGCCTTTGCACAAATCTGAAGGAGAATGGAGATTAACTGTAGACTGTTGTGCCTTGAATGAAGTGACTCCATCGCTAAGCCTTGCTGTTCCAGAGATGTTGGAGCTCCAGTATGAGCTGGAGTCCAAGGCAGCAAAGTGGTATGCCACTATTCACATTGCCAATACATTTTTCTCCATTCTTTTGGCAGCAAAATGCAGGCCTCAGTTTGCCTTCATGAAGAGGAGAGTGCAGTACACCTGAAACCAATTGCCCCAGGGGTGGAAGCACAGTCCTACCAGCTGCCATGGACTGATCCATGCTGCACTAGAAAAGGGTGGAGCTCCGGTGAAGCATGATTTTAAAAAGCTAAGATTTCAGCTGAGGGTTAGAGGAAATTCATAGTGATTTGAATGCAAGTTAGGTAAGTAGATGATAGGTTAATGATTATTAGATGCTTAAGCTAGAGCTGATTGTTATATTGTTTGCTATTATGAGCTTGTTTATAGAAGAAAGGGGAGTAAGTGAACTGTTATAAGAACATATTGAAACCAGCAGAACAATGGTTAGCACCTGGGCTTTATGTCAATCAATCACAAAGCAGCGGGACTTGGATCGTGCGAGAGGGTCACAGAGCCCCGATGAAGATGTTCCTGACTTCATCCCTTAAGACCACTGACCCAATTCGAGACCACCAACTCAAGAGAATTGTGCACGCATGAAGGACTAATAACCTCATTTTAATACAGAGCGAGGAGGGGAGGTGCTGGGGTTAAGCACATGTATTGTATGTAAGATCTCGGGAAATAAATAGAGGGTTTAAGAACCTTGTACAGCGCAGTCACGCTTTTTGGGTACGACCCCCCGTGCCGCCCGTCAGTGTTAATAAACATACCACTTTCTAACTTTGATTAGTTAGAAAGTCTTTGTCCATGATCTTCAGTTTTAATGACTCAATTGTCGAGCCAGTCAGGAGGAGACTCTGCTCGGCTGTGAGACCAACTTGGGTCACAGACCCCCTCGGGGCGCCTCTGGGATATTCCTGGAAGAGTGGGCTCTTCTGCCTATACTGTTCCTCCAGCAGCAGACAAGGACCCCTGACTAATAAAACTCCGGACAAAACGGTATGTTTAAAAAAATTGAAACAGTTTTAAATAGTGACCTGTATGACGTACACATGTTCAGGAAAGGCCGTTTGATAAGTTATGGGAGACATCCCACATGCAACTTGTGCCTCTGGAGTGTGCTTGCAAGCTGAAGTTGCAGCTGGTATCTGGTCAGTGGTATTTGGTTGCCAGCAGAAAGAGCTGTTGAATTGTACTGGGTCAGGCAAACTCGGGTTTTGGTTGCTGGCAGAAGGGGATTTTGCCATTTGTTGTGCCATAGAGGGCTCAGTTTGCCAGCAATTTGGGGCTAGCAGTCATAAGGGCAAATCCTGGTCTAAGGTTGTTATAACTGTGTTGTGTGTGTATTTTAGTTACGGGGGACAACATTTACTGTACCACCCGCTGTTCACGTTAAAAGGATCCGGACTCCAAGAGATTATAGAGGCAGTGTGTTGCTGTTTGGATGTTTATGCCTGTGTAATTTGAAATAGAGAAGTTGAGCGCCTTAGTATAGTGTGTTTGTAAGTGTTTCCCCCAGGAATAATAAGATTGTGGTGCTGCCAGTTTGCTCGTGTGTGGGCGGAGTTGTGTTTTGGAGCTGTGGTGCCTTTTTAAGGCAACACTGCCATCTTGGGTCAAAAAAAGTGCAGTGCATGTTGAGTGTGAAACAGTAAAATTGGTCTGCTTAAAAGAGTTGATGAGTCTCTGAGAGATATGTGAAAGTTTTGAAGTAGATTGGGAACAGATAAAGGACAGGACCAATTTGGTAAAGAATAGAAGCCTTTGATAAGAGCTTAGTTGTGATTTTAGGCACAGAGGTTGTGTTCGTGGATGCTGATTGCTAGAATTATAATAGGGGTTGTTTTAGTCTGAGAATCCAATCTGGCCAGATGGATAAAGGGAACTCCTTTGCCTCAGTGGTTTGAGCTCGATTCGTGGGAGTTTGTGAACCCAGTAAACTGGTGGATAGACAGGGGAAATGAGAGAATATATAGAGAAGGTTTATATCGGGTATCTGCTGGGAGACTAGTGGCTTTGGATTGGGAGCAACAGGCTGTGGAGAATTTAGAAAGCTAAGGAGGAGTGAATTGAATAGCTTCTATTTGTAGGAATTGTCCTTCAGCTTTTGGTGCATCTAGAGGTTGGCATAGTGCATGAGTGTTATTGCAGCGTAAGATTTGTGCAGGATGTTATTATTGTTCTTCTGCTAACCGGTACAGAGAGTGTGCCCACTGTCGACAGCTCCCTGCTTGAGCTGATTTAGAACCAAAGATTTTAAAGCTGGTGTGTGGAAAGTCACATTTAATACCTGAGCTGTGGGCTGTGCGAGGAGACTGGGAAAGGACTGTACAAGTCTGTGAAGCCAGGTTTGGGTGGAAGCGAGACAGGAAGCAAACAAGAATATAAAAAAATTTAAAGGGATGGTTTTGTTAAGGACAAGAGGAGTGATGGGAACTAACCAGAGTAAAGAGATCCCTAAAAGTAGTCCTTTAGGGTATAACTTGGTACACTGGAGGGAACTAGTAGGGTATGGTGGGGTAGAGAATAAAAAGGCACTCTTGAAATTCTGTACACAGTGGTGGCCACTTTACAGGCTTGGAGAAGGGGCCAGGTGGCCCCCAGCTTGATCTTTACACTATGAGACTTTGTTACTGCTTATGTTGTTCTTGAGACGGGAGCAGAAATGGGAAAAAGTGACATATGCTGACACGTTTTTCTCCTTTCAGAACCATCCTGAGTGGCAAAGAGATTGTGGAATTAGGGCACCCTCTGACCCCTTGGTATTGACCATGGAAAAAGATAAGGCTAGTAGAAGAAGGCTGAAACGATGTTGTAGTACATGTTCCATAAATCAACACTGCACACATCCGGACAAGGTGTACCCAGCTGAGTCACTGGAGCAAGAGTTGGGGGATCTGTTAGAACCACCCCCTAGAAGGCAAGGGGGCCTGGGGGGGGAAACAAATTTGAGACAGCTATTAACCTCAACTCCAACTCCAGCTCTTATTCTACCTCCTGACATCTCTGTCCAAACTCCAGCTAACATTCCATCCCCCACTCCAATTAAAGATATTTCTATTTCAATTCCAGCTCCAGCTCTAAACAAAGCTATTACTATTTCAACTCCAGCTCCAGTTTTAAGGTCAGCTGAATAAACTCCAGTTTCTATTTCAAGTTCAGCTCCAACCTCTACTCTATCCCCCACTTCGACTACTCCACTTACTTCTAAATCTCTCCCACTATCCAACACTGACAGCGAGGAAGAGGAACCTTCTCCAAAGGGTCCTACAGCATCCCGTACTTGGAAACAAACCAGGGAAATTATACAAGCACCTTTGAATTGTGGAAAAAGAAAACAAACTCCACAACTTTTGTGAAAGTTGTAAAGCCGGTATGTTTATTACAGCACTGGACACGTGGGGATCGTTTCCCCTTCAAAGTCATGCGTACCTCTGGGAACTCCAGATCCTTTTTTATCTCCCTTACTAATCCATATGCATGGAATTTCACAATAGGCTCATACATATTCATTTTACTGATTTCGAGTTACACTTGCAGCTAGTTACCCTTGCAGCTAGTTTTTTATCAGAAAGTACAGAAAGAACTCCTGGGTCACCCTGCCCTGCCTCCTGCAGTCTCTTCGTCTTTTTGCCCTTTGGCTGAAGCAGTTTCTTCGAGCATAGGTTTTTTGCGATAACAGGCAGTCAGACCAAACAGCTATGTTTGCAAACTACAGACTTCAAAGTTCAAGCCCCCACCCCCCTTATCTCTTTATCTCTGATTCAAAGATGTACATTTTACCTAAATCAAAATGGATTTCTACTCTGGATAATTTCCACTCTCTCTCACCTTTGAGGGGGGCAGTAAGTTCTGGCAGGAAAACAATGTTAGTTAAAATTCCTTTTTCTACAATGGATTTAGAGGCTTGGGAAAAGATTGCTAAATGTTATCAAAGTGACCCAATAGATGTTGCAAAGAAATTAAAGTTTATGATTAAACAGCATCGACCTGATTGGTCAGATATCCAGCTGTTGTTGGATGCCCTAACAGAGACAAAAAAACAACTGGTTTTAAAGGTAGCTGGGGGTTTAGCAGAAGATGCTTGTAGAATAACACGGAGTGACATGAGAGATGTCTTTCCTCTTCAAGATCCACACTGGGATCCTAATGATAATAATGATATGAGAAAACTAGAGGATTATCAAGACTTGACAGTGAGGGGGTTAGAAAGGGCAATTCCTAAAACAATAAACTGGTCGGCCCTATATACTATTAAGCAAGGTCCCTCCGAAACACCTTCTGAATTTCTAGAACATTTGCGGGATGCAATGCGTCATTATACAACCTTAGATCCTGAGTATGAGGAAGGGATACAACATCTAGTGGGTTTATTTCTGGGACAATCTACAGGGGACATTAGACGCAAACTTCAGAAGATACAGGGTCCAACAGCCCGGGATTTAGAGACTTTGCTAGAACAGGCATGGAAAGTATTTAGTAACCGGGAAGAAAAGTGTAAAGAAGGGGTAAGAAAATTAGTAGCAGTAGTAAGAGAAGAAGAAAAAGAGAGGTGTGGACAAGGACCACTAAGGCAGGGACCACCTCAGCTAGGGAAGAATCAGTGTGCATTCTGCAATAAAATTGGACACTGGAAGAAGCAGTGACCAGAACGAAGAAAAAGTAATGATCAAAGAAGAGGAGATCGAAAAGGGGAGGCAGTGGCTGCTCATGTTAAGGAAGACTGAGGTGGATCAGAGGATCTTACCCTAGGAGACCCTCTGGTTATAATGAAACTAGGGAGCAAGGAAAGGGAAATTGAATTTTTGATAGACACAGAGGCAACATATTCAATGTTAAATAAAGCTTTAATACCAATGACAGATGATTATGTCATGGTAAAGGGGGCAACTGGCCAATATGAAAGAGCCTATTTTCGTAGGCCATTGAAATATAAACTTGGGAAACAATGGGGAATTCACAAGTTTTTGTATATGCCCAATGCTCCATCAGCACTTTTGGGTAGAGATTTATTGGAACAATTAGAAGCAAAAATATTTTTAAATTGAGAGATTACTTTGGAGGTTAAAGACCAACAATATATGGAATTGTTAAGCCTGATGCTAATGACCAATGAGACTAAAATTGAAAGTGAAGATGAGATTCACAGGAAAATAATGGATCAGATACCTCCAGAGGTATGGGCTTCTAATATACCAGGGAGAGCAAAAAATGCACCCCCAATGCAAGTTAAGCTTAAAGAAGGAAAACAGCCAGTTAGAGTTAGACAATATCCCTTAAAGAAGGAAGATAGAGAAGGGATTAGGCCAGTAATTGAAATTTTTTTACAGATGGGGCTATTAAAAGAGTGTCAGTCTGAGTTCAATAATCCTATTTTACCTGTTAAAAAGCCTGATGGATCATACTGAATAGTACAAGATTTAAGAGCTGTTAATAAGATAACTGAGGATTTATACCCAGTGGTTGCCAACCCCTACACTTTGTTAACAACCACTACACTTTGTTAACCTGTTTAACAACTGAACCAACATGGTTTACCATTTTCGATTAAAAAGAAGCTTTCTTTTGCCTTCCTCTCCATGAGGCCAGACAGAAAATTTTTGCATTTGAATGGGAAAACCCCAAAACTGGACACAAAACCCAGCTCACATGGTCAGTTCTACCTCAATGTTTTAAGAACTCTCCCATGATATTTGGAGAACAACTAGCAAAATATCTGAAATCCTGGGAAGCTACATCAGGAGAAGGACAACTGTTACAGTATGTGGACGACCTCCTGATAGCTACCGAAACTTGAGGCATGTGTGGAGTGGACAGTAAACCTCTTGAACTTTTTGAGTCTACAGGGGTATCGAGTATCCCAGAAAGCCCAGATGGTGAGGCAAACAGTTATTTATTTGGGCTATGAAGTTAGTGCTGGACAAAGAACATTAGGATGGGATCACAAGGAAGCAATATGCCAGACCCCAAAGCCCCAGACAGTAAAAGAACTGAGAACCTTCTTGGACATGACAGGGTGCTGTAGATTGTGGGTTTATAATTACGGACTGTTAGTCAAACCCCTATATGCCTTGATTACAGAAAGAAACAGAGACCTCCAATGGACAAAAGAAGCAACACAAGCCTTCAACCAACTAAAGAAGGCCCTCATGTCAGCTCCAGCCCTGGGACTTCCAGATGTGAGTAAACCATTCTTTTTGTTTTCTCACGAAAAGCAGGGGATTGCTTTGGGAATACTAGCACAAGACCCGGGCCCATATCGCAGGGCAGTCGCCTACCTCTCTAAGCAGTTGGATGCAGCAGCTAAGGGATGGCCAGGGTTCCTCAGAGCTGTTGCAGCAGTGGTGCTGTAATTCAGCCTCCTGCTGGGTGCAGATTTGCCCCCAAGCAGGCTGCACAAGCTGCATAGATCAGTCCTTTAGGGGGACTGACTGCCTGAGAACCCAAGCGGCTCTCAGCTGCTGGCAACCTTAGCAAGCTTAAGGGATATCAGCTCTTTTAGTGATTATCAGCTCTTTGTGATTCCAGCTCTTAGCTTACAAGGTGCCTAGGTGAGAGAGAAGGCCGTTCTGGTGTTCCGCAGCGATGTCTTTATTGGATGTTCTGCGAAGGGTTCCAGCGACGGCTCTTCTGTCGAATGGGGCTAAAACAGCCCATTAGATAGGATATAGGGGGATCAGAAATTGTCCAATAGCAGAGGTTAAGGGGAAGTGACCTATGGGCTTACAGAGAGATAAGCAGGGGTCCGAAAGGCGGAAGACAGGGGCTTGCCATGACTTGGCATTTCCTATCTTTAGGCCTCTGCTCTCCATGGGGCCTTTGCAATCCCTGTGCCTGCTACAGTGCTAAACATCCAAGAATCATGCAAGTTCACCCTAGGCCAGAAGATGACTGTACTAGTGTCCCACACGGTGTCTGCAGTGCTGGAGGTAACAGGAAGACACTGGCTTTCCCTGCAGAGATTCTTGAAGTCCCAAGCCATAATGGTAGAACAAGATGATGTAGAAATTGTGGTAACTAACATTGTGAACCCAGCTTCGTTCCTCAGTAGCAGTATGGGAGAACTGGTGATCCACGATTGCCTGGAGACTATCGAAGGTACCTACTCCAGTCATCCAGATTTGAAGGACACCCTTCTCGAGGACACTGAGACCTGGTTAACTGATGGAAGCAACTATGTGATTAGCGGAAAAAGACATGTTAGGTATGCGGTTACGATGAGCCGAGGTAATAGGGTCTGGATCATTACCAATCAACACCTCGGCACAGAAGGCTGAAATAATTGCCTTAAACTGGGCTTTAGAGATGGCAAATGGAAAGAAAATTAATATTTACACAGACTCAAGGTATGCATTTGGGGTAGTCCATGCACATGGAGCCATCTGGAAAGAAAGAGGACTGTTGAACTCACAAGGAAAAAGCATTAAACATGCACAAGAGATAATAAAACTGTTGGAAGCAGTCCAGCTACCTTAAAAGGTAGCCATCATGCAAATCAAGGCACACCAAAAAGTGAGCTCTGAATTGGACGAAGGAAATGAGCTGGCAGACAGAAAGGCAAATGAAGCAACTAAAGGTGAGGTAATTGTTGAAGCAGTTGAGGCAGCCTTAATTCCAGATGGGCAAATTTCTGTTAAAGGTAAGCCAAGGTGCAGTAAAAAGGAAAAGAGGCTTACTGAAAAAGAAAATGGAAGTTATAATCAAGAGGGGTGGGCTATTACAGATGAAGGGAAAGGAAGGCTTGTGATCCCCTCTTATATACTATGGTCATTAGAAAAAGAGGAACATGAGAAAACACATTGGGGAATAGATGCCTTGTATAATTATTTGAAAGACAGAATCATATCCAGAAACTTTCAAAGTACAGTGATTCAGGTGACTTGCCAATGTAGCCTTTGCCTCCAAACTAATCCCAAAAATATTCCTAAACCAAAGCTTGGGCAAATTTAGAGAGGATATGGACCTGGGCAACAATAGCAAATTGATTTTTCCGAATTACCCAGGAGAGGGGATGATCCATACCTATTGGTGTTAACAGATACCTTTTCAGGGTGGCCAGAAGCTTTCCTTGCTAGAACTGCCAAAGTGCGGGAGGTAACCAAAGCATTGTTACAAGAAATAATACTGCGTTTTGGAGTCCCAGCCACAATGACTTCAGATAGGGGGCCACATTTTATTTCAAAAATTGTCCAACAAATTAGCTGCCATTTAGGCATAGACTGGGAACTTCATACTCCATATCATCCTTAGTCAAGCAGCCAAGTGGAGAAAATGAATCACTTGATTAAGCAGCAAATAGTAAGACTGGGACAAGCAGCAAAGTTACCTTGGCCTCAGGCTCTTCCATTAGCATTATTACGAATTCAGACCAAGCCAAGAGTAAAAGAAAAATTAAGTCCCTTTGAAATACTGTATGGAAGGTCATATGGAATTCAAGAAGGGGAAGAAACCCTATACAAATATATGGTGGCCCTAAACAAACAACTCAGAGAAATTGAGAAATGTGGCTGGGACTCAAAGCAGAGAATTAGATGGACCAGTGCATGATGTACAGCCTGGGGATTATGTATATGTTAAGCCTTTTGCAGAAAAGACTCTGGAACTGTAGTGTGAGGGACCATTCCAAGTGCTCCTCACCACCTTTACTGCAATCAAGATTAAGGAACAAAGCACCTGGATCCATCACTCCTGAGTGAAGAAGGCTCCTGAGGGACTTTGGAAAGTTATACCGGGTGACAACAAACTGAAATAAAAACTTTCTTGGGAAAATAAATAAAGTGTGGGTGAAATTATAATCATAGTTTAACAATCCTCCAAAGAATAGAAAGGCTTGTAGTTGTAATGGATAATCAAGTAGGTGTAGCTTGGAGAGTTGGAGAGTTGTGGCATTTGTGACTATTGCTGTAGCCACAGCTAATGCAGTACCACTTGCATATAATGTGACAGGTATATTTAAGTGCCAAGGGAAAGCCTATGATTTTGACTCCTGTAGGTCCCTGGGTCAGATGCTAAAAGTTACAAATGCAACTGTGTGGGCAGGAAGAGATGTTTGGGGATGTGAATATGTGTTTGTCCAGGATGGATTTCATAAATCTCATCAAGAACCCATGAAACCTATTCGAATTGGTCCTGGATGCTGTGACAAATGCTTAACCAATTGTTCCGAGTTTAGGCTCACAATAGAAGGTTGTGCAATCAAGGATTTTAAGATTGTTTATAGTATAACTCAAATTTGTACTGATTCCCGAAAAGATGAGGTTAAGATAACGTGACCAGTGTCAACACAAAAAGAAACCACGGCTACACGAATTACTTTAGAATCCACAGTTCCCATAATTACCAAAATTGGGTCATATGCTGTTAAGAAGACAAGAATTCAAAAATTGCTAGTTAATCCAAAGTGGTCATTAAAACAGGTAGAGATGTCAATGCAAGTGAATGCATCTGCCATTTGGTGTGGAAGCCCTGGGGGGGCATCTCCTAAGTTACACCCCATTGGCTCCTTCCCCTGTTCCTATATCTGAACATAGGTGTTCCTGAGCCACTTCCTCCTATTTCCCTGATTGGCCCTCACCTTTATACTGCCCAGAGACCAAGGTCAGCCCTGAGGGCCCCTGGAGAGAGAGAGGTGGACCATTGGTGTGTGTGAGCCTGGGACCTGAACATCTCACCGCACAGCTGAATTAAACATCTGTGGATATTATGCAAAGGCCCTTTTTGCTTCTTTACCCTGGACTTTACCAGCAGCAATTCAGGCTGCAACAATTCGGCCCGAGTGTGCTCCATTTTTAAGGACCTCTTTTATGGATTGGACCACCTGGATGCAGAAACATATGCCCTATATGTCCAGACAGAAGACAGACCCTACTGGAATATTGGGAACGGGACTAGGGGTTCTAAACACAATGGATTCAGAAGTATTAATGAACAAACTGACAATAATTGGCAATGATATGGTTAAATTGCAACAACCTTTACAATCTTCCTTATTGGCATTAGGTACCAGTCAGTGGAAGTTGTCCAAGATATTACCAGAATGGGAAAATATAGAAGAGAGGGATCATCAACTGATAATACCTAGAGGCACAACTAGCGAGAGCATTTCTTTAGCTCTCGGGTGTACACAAGAACAATTATGGATGCAATCAGTGGTGACCTCAGTTGTTAGGGACGGGGAAGAAGGCATATTCCCTGCCAAAATTCGTAAAGTTGTTTGGGATAATACCTAGGATTTAGAAAAGGAACTTCAATCCGGATGGGTTTTTAGTTGATTTTACTTATAATCCCATGACAAGTATGGTAACGGCTTTTCTTTTAACCATATATGATGCATCAGTAAGTTTAATATATCCAATTGTTCCTTTAGGGCTAAATCACGAGGGGACCATATTATATCCTTTTGAACACAGAATGTGGGCACAAAAAGTTGAAGGAAGGTGGTGAACTATTTACTTAGAACCCTGCTCAATGAATGAACAATTGGGGTTTATATGTGAAGGTAATGTAGGTGATGATAAAGATATTTGGATACAGAGCAAAGCATTTGTCACTTTGAAATGCATCCCATTAACCAGACAACCTTGCTTGTGTATACAGGACAAGGTTGTATCTGTCTCAGGACAGCATGCCCCACTATAATGGTGGATGAGATTACTGTGAATGAAACTCAATTTAACTTGTGCATTTGTAACTTTGTCAAAATTGAACCATGTTACTTCTCCTATCGGGCACTGTTGCAGTTAGTGTTTGTGTTACCCCAGTTTTCAGTTTCATAATCTGGATTCGCTGATAATGGTTGCTTCCAAAGCCCTCCCTATGTTGTTCCAAGTTGGTTTCTCCCTAAGTTGTATCCACCCTGATGTAAACCACTCCCCTTTCTCCTCCCCTTTGCTCTCATTGGAACTGGCTCTGTAAACCACTCCCCTCACTCCTCTCCTAAAGTTATCCCATTGGCTGGCTGTTTGTACCCGCCTACTGATTTTGGCCTGTGCTGCCGTGCGTGGAAGTCTAAGCCCGAAACTAGCCCACAGAAAAGGCACTTCAGCAGCCTAGGTGTGGCAACCACGTGGCCGCTCAGCACTGGCTCCCGGCAGGAGACAGGCGGGGCGTATGGTTGCCTAAGGCGTTGTCCCTCGCGTCGAGGAGGGGACTGCAGCACCTTGGTAGAACAGGCAAGACAGACGCAGCAGCGAAGCACAGGCACGAAGAAGGCAAGGAGGCAGGCAGGTCTCAGGAGCAGGAACCGGGTTTATTCAGGAAAGGAGCATGGCTG
>NW_005054967.1:33752-35239 GCF_000277835.1 Geospiza fortis
GGTCACACCGCAACAGGCCTGTATATAAACCACTGCAGAGCTGTGCTCTTTCTCTTTCGCTTCCAAATCTCTGAATTAAAAACTTTCTGGAATATCAGGAGGACAGCATCTGTCGACTCTTTAACTTTTCTCCCTGATGCTGGTAAAGCTAATCCCACTGTAGAGCCACAGCTCTGAAGTTCAGCTCCTGGTGAATTTGTCCTGCAGTTGTTCCATACACCTTGGCGTGGCTGCTGGTGTTCTTAGAGAGCTAACTAAAGACTCCAGTGGTTGCATCAGTAGATAATTCGACTATGAACAATAACCATTCTAATTTTTGTATCTGCAATTTTGTCAAAATAGACGGGTGCGATTTTTCTTATCAGGCACCAGTTTTGTCATACCAGTATATAAAAATTAATTTTACTAGATATTACCTACACCCATCTGGATGAACCTTACTTTATTAAAACAATTATTAAGACATGAAGACCTAGAAAATATAGTCAAAAAAGTGAAGAAGACCGGAAAGAAAACTTTAATCACAATCCACCATGATACTGAGGACATAGAGACAGTTTTAAAACGAGTAAGAGATGACATGACTCACCATTGGTGGGATGTACTCTTTGGATGGTCCCCTACCTCCACTGGAATCTTAAATATGTCATGTCATCCTATAATAGTTCTTTTGATTTTAGTTTTCATAAGTTTCATTTTATTATTGTTTATGCTTATTTGGATTTTTAAAATAATGAAATATATAAATGTAATGATCACCATGTTTGAAGCACATGAAAATTCAATAAGAAGTAATCACAGTATCACCTAGAAGGCAAAAGAATTTGCCTGTGGTATAGAAAAGGAGAGATTGATATAGGGAACTTATAACCAAGCTTATGCGACTAGTTTGCTGTGTAATCAAATGTGTTAAGAACAGATAATCCTCTGCTATGCAACAACAGGATTTCGTCTGTTATTTAAGACTGATAAAGCAGGAACTAGTGCACTAAAAAACAGTAAAAACTGTATCTTCAGTTTGGACTGTGGCCAAAAGCCTTGAAGGATTACCAGACACCAAGACACCCTGTGCAGGGACCAGGTTAATCCAGAGGACATCGTGAGGATGAGTACTTAGTTCATCAAGCAACCCCTGCCCCAGACTACCAGAAGTGCAAGTGTGCAAGCACAGAACAATGAAAGGCTGATTAACATGAAGTGAGAGTAGGCAGGATAGGTCATGAATATGTATAGGCGATGTTGAAACTTTCGTAAATATGTATGATCTTAAGTGTATTTAAAGAGCATCTGCTCTGTTTGGCGGCATGTTTGGGGTGGAGGGATTCCCCGTGTGCCCAGCGCTGAATAAACATACCTACTTCACAAACCCGCTGGTTGTGGAATGTCTATTCCGCGTGTCAAGGGGGGGTCCATGAAGTGGTCCTGAGACAGAGTAGAAATTTTATAGAGTAGAAATTCACTTTGATTTAGGTGAAATGTACATCTTT
>NW_005054968.1:0-650 GCF_000277835.1 Geospiza fortis
CTTGGGGGGAAAAAATGAGAGGTTAAAGAAGTTTCGGGGTAAAACGGAGGAGAGAAGGCTTTTGGAGGAGCCCGTTGTTTGGAAAGATGCTTTTAGGGGGATTTTAAAGGGGAAAAGAAGTTTTTGTAGGGGGATTTTAGGGGACAAAGAGGCTTTGAAGTGGGGATTTGGTTGGTGGAGAAGATTTTTGGAGGTTGGTTTTGATGGGCAGTGACACCTCCGCCCCCACGTCTCTCAGGAAAACGGGGAAAAATGCCCAGGAAAGGGAACTTGGGTGGTTTTGGGGGTTTTGGGGTCGTTGGGGACCTGCTGCTCCGTCCGTCCTTCCCTGGGATTTTGGGGAGGGGGCATTTCACCTTCCCCGGGACCCTCCCTCGCTTCCAGAGCATCCTGACTCGGCAATTCCCAGGATTTCACCCCAATTTCCAATCCTGGGCACCACAAAACCCCAAAACCCCGCGGCTTCACCCCAAATCTGCCCCTCGGGGGTGCAGCGGGTGGGAATTTCGGGGTGACCCCCCCTTCCCCCGGTACCGTCCCTGCGCCGCTCCCTGCCCCAAACCTGGGGAAGAAACGAGGTGAAAATCCCCAAAATTGGGGATTCCAGCCTGGAATTTTCCTGGTGGTTTTTTGCGACTGAAGCTGCACCG
>NW_005054968.1:2340-4077 GCF_000277835.1 Geospiza fortis
GGAGATGCACAGCTTCACCAGCGAGCTGCTCTCCTGGGACCTGGTGGAGCGGCACGGGGACGGCGGGGACGGCGATGGCGTCAGGGACGGCGCGGCCGGAGCTGGGGACGGCGTTAGCGGCGTTGGGAATGGTGGCACCGGTGTCACCGCCATGGGGAAAGGTGGCACTGGTGTCACCAGCATTGGGAATGGCATTAACGGCACTGGGAGTGGTGGCACCAGCGTCACCAGCATTGGGAATGATGTCACTGGTGTCACCGCCATGGGGAAAGGTGTCACTGGTGTCACCAGCGCTGGGAGTGGCATTAATGGCACTGGGAATGATGTCACCGGTGTCACCGCACTGGGGAAAGGTGCCACCGGTGTCACCAGCATTGGGAATGGTGTCACCGGTGTCACTGCCATGGGGAATGGCATCACCGGTGTCACCAGCGCTGGGAGCGGTGTCACTGGCGCTGGAAATGGTGTCACCAGTGTCACCAGCATTGGGAATGGCTTCACTGGTGTCACCGCTGTCACCGGCATTGGGAATGGCGTCGCTGGTGTTGGCAGCGGCATCGGGAGTGGCCTCGGTGGCACCGGGAGTGGCCTCGGTGGCATGGGGAACGGTGTCACCGGCATCAAGAGTGACGTCGCTGCCCCTGGGAACGGTGTCCCCAGCGATGTCCCCGGCGTAGGGAGTGGCGTCTCCGCTGTCGCCGGAGGTGGCACCGGAAAAAATTTCAGATTAGTCACACCAGCCATACTATTTTGTTTTTTTGAGATGAAAAGCATAACAAAAATGGTGGAAACTGACCTCTTAGTGCCAAACATGATGGTGTGGGCTTGTTTCACATTTATGAATGCAGTGCTCTGCACAGGCTGCTTATATTGACCTGGATGAGAAGAAAAAGAGATGTTTTTAAATCAAGAAAATCAGAACCTTGTTTTTAATACAAAAAGGGTCACTGGAACCCCAAAAAGGGCCTTTTCACACCAAAACGGTGCCGAAAGCAGTGGGGAAAGGGGAGGGGGCTGTGAATGGACCCAAAATTGGGGTAAAAAGGAGGAGAAATGGGGAGGGCCCAGCCCCGAGGGCTGCTGGGAGGGGAGGCTCAGGGGTGGCTTTTTTTGGGGTAAAATCCGCGGGTTTTGGGGTAAAATCCAGGGATTTTGGGGCCAAACCCGCCGGCACGCTGTGGGGAGGGTTAACTAACGCTTGGTTTTTAATGGGGGGATGTAATTAATGGCTGTATGTAATGAAGGGGCTGCTTTAATGAGTGAGGGTAATTAGCGAATTAAGGGGGAAGAGGGAAAGTGGCATCGGGGTAAATGGGGGTGGGGGACAACGCAGGGACCCCCTGTGTCCCCTCCTTTGTGTCCCCTCCTTGTCACCCCCTGTGACCTGGCCTTGTCACCCCGTGTCCCCTCCTTGTCACCTCTGTGTCCCTCTGTATCTCCCCTCATGTTTGCTCCTCGTCCCTCTTTTATTTCCCATCGTGTCCCCTCTTTGTCCCCCCGTATCTCCCCTCCATGGCCCCCCTGTGTCCCGTCCCTGTGCCCCACCGTGTGACCCCGCTGTCCCCCTGTCTGTCCCCCTGTGTGTCCCCTCCATGTCCCCTCCATGTCCCCTCCGTGTCCCCTCTGTCCCCTGCTTTTCCCCCGTCCCTCTGTCCTGTTTCCCCGCGTCCCCCCCTGTCCCCTTCTCCCTGTCACCCCCTGGGCTGTCCCATCCCCCTTGTCCCTCTGTCCCCTCCT
>NW_005054968.1:5187-6136 GCF_000277835.1 Geospiza fortis
TCCGGGCCCTGCTGTTCGGGCGGGACGTGAAGAAGAGCGCGGTGGCCTTCGGCGCCAGCCTGGTGCTGCTGCTGTCGCTGGCCACGCTCAGCGCTGTCACCGTGGTGGCGCACGTGGCGCTGGCCCTGCTCTCGGTCACCATCAGCCTCAGGGTCTACCGGGCCGTGGTGCAGGCGCTGCAGAAATCCGACGAGGGGCACCCCTTCCGGTGGGTCTGGGGGCTTTGGGGACCCCCAGGGTGGGTTTGGGGGGTTTGGGAGCTTGGGGACAGCCCCAGCCCCCGTCTGGGGACAGCGGTGTCACCGGGGGCGGGATGTGCCAGGGGGTCTGGATGATGGTTTGGGGAGGGGAAGGGGTTGGGGTGCAGGGGGGTTTGGGGCTGTGGAGTGAGATTTGGGGGTGCAGAGGGGTGTGAGGGGGCATTTTGGGGGTGTGAACGGGGATTTTGGGGTTCATAGTGGTGTAAATGGGGATTTTGGGGTTCAGAGGGGTGTGGATGGGGATTTTGAGGTCCAAATGGGGGGTGGAGGAGGAATTTGGGGTGCAAACAGGAATTTTGGGGTGTCCCCACCCCAATCTCTGACCTGGACCTGACCCTGTCCCCTGACACCTTCCCGGGCTTGGTGGGATAGAGATGGATTTTCACATTCAGACACAGACTTTGGGGTGCAGATGCAGATTTTGGGGTTCGGGGTGGGGATTTTGGGGTGCAGATGCAGATTTTGGGGTCCCCCCTCACCTGTCCCCCCTGTCCCCAGAGCTTACCTGGACCTGGACGTGACGTTGTCCCCCGAGGCCTTCCAGGCGCACGCGGCCGCGGTCGCCCAGCACGTGAACCGGGCCCTGCACCTGCTGCTCCACCTCTTCCTGGTGGAGGATCTGGTGGATTCCCTGGAGGTTCGGAGCCTTCCTCCCCTCTCCTCCTCCTCCCCGACCCCCCAAATCCCCC
>NW_005054968.1:7762-8389 GCF_000277835.1 Geospiza fortis
GCCCCCCACCCCCCCTGCGGCCTCTTCATCCTCCTCCTCCTCCTCCTCGGCGGGGGCTGGCAGGGCTGGGGGGGACAGCGCTGTCACCTCCTGTCCCCCTGCCCTGCCACCGGTCAGGGACGTGCCACAGCGTCCCCAACGTGTGTCCCCAAAGGCTCCAGCACCCCCCCAGGTCCTCGGTGTCCCCCTTGTCCCCAGGTGCCACCCACCCCAGTGTCCCCAGTGTCCCACCATTGTCCCCATATCCCCGATGTCCCCAATGTCCCCAGCACCCCACACCCTCTCTGTCACCGGTGGTGTCCCCGGGGGTGGCACTTTGTCCCCGGTGGCCCCTTGTCCCCCCCGTCCTTGCCGTGTCCCCTCTCACCATTGCTGTCCCCTCGGTGTCCCCGCTGTCCCTGCTCACCGTGGCTGTCCCCACCATGTCCCTGCTGTCCCCGCTCACCGTGGCTGTCCCCGCGGTGTCCCCGCTGTCCCCTCTCACCGTTGGTGTCCCCACTGTCCCCGCTCACTATCAGTGTCCCCCCGCTGTCCCCTCTCACCGTTGGTGTCCCCACGGTGTCCCCACTGTCCCCGCTCACTATCGGTGTCCCCGCGGTGTCCCCGCTGTCCCCGCTCACCGCGGCT
>NW_005054968.1:8922-9770 GCF_000277835.1 Geospiza fortis
GGCACCTTGTGGTCCCCGGCGGCTGCCACTGTGGTGGTGGGCGGTGTCGCAGAGGGGGCGGGGCTGAGGGGCTGGGTGTGGTCTGGGTGGGGCCGCTCTTAAAGGGGCAGTGTTCGCTTAAAGAGGCGGGGTTTAGTGAAGGGGTGTGGTCAGACATGGGCGGGGCATTTAAAGGGGAAGCGCCGAATGCCTAAAGGGGCGTGGCTTGTACAGAAAGAGGTGGGGCTACAGTCAAAGAAGGCGTGGTCAATGTGGAACTGCACCCAATGAGGGCGTGGCCTGAAACTAAATGGGGCGTGGCCACATTTGAAGGGCTGGTGCTACTCCTAAATGGGTGTGGCCACATTTAAAGGGACAGAGCTGCTCCTAAAGGGGCGTGGCCACATTTAAAGGGACAGAGCTGCTCCTAAAGGGGCGTGGCCACATTTAAAGGGCCAGTGCTACTCCTAAATGGGTGTGGCCACATTTAAAGGGACAGAGCTGCTCCTAAAGGGGCGTGGCCACATTTAAAGGGACAGTGCTACTCCTTAAGGGGCGTGGCCACATTTAAAGGGCCAGTGCTGCTTCTAAAGGGGCGTGGCACCATTTAAAGGGACATCACCCCTCCCAAGGTCGCATACCCCACCTTCCCCAGCCCAGCCCCGCCCGTACCTGTCCCGTGGGCGCCGCCGGGGGGTGCCTCGGGCCGGGTGGGCTGTCCCAGGTGGGCGTCCCAGGAGCGCAGCACCAGCTGCTTCTCGCGGGGCCCCCACGCCCCCGAGTAGGGGTGTTTCTGGCGGATGTGGCGCTTGATGGTGCTGAGCTTGAGCGTGGCCAGCGCGCTGCCGCACACCAGGCAGGCCAAGCCC
>NW_005054968.1:9910-10470 GCF_000277835.1 Geospiza fortis
GGGGTTTCTCCCGGGGTTTCTGGGTCTCCAGGCTCCGGCGCAGCCCCCGCGGGGAAGGGGCTGCAGGGAAGGCCGGGGAGGGAGGTTCAGGGGGGATTTAAGGGGTGGAGGGGACACCAAGGATTAGGGGCAAGGCTGGGGCGGTCTTAAAGAGACAGAGCAGTGAAATGGGGGGGGACAGGAGATCTTAAAAGGGACTAGGGGCTCTTAAAGGGGCAGGGTCCTTAAATGAGGAGGGGGTGGGGAAGGGAGGGGCACATCCTGAAGGGACAGGGACATCCTAAATCCCTGTGGGCGCCTTAAAGGGACAGGGAGGTCCCGAATTGGATGGGGCCATGAGGGATGGACGGGGACATCCTGAATCCCTGGGGACGTTTTAGAGGCACTGGGATGATTTCAAGGGATGGAGCGTGGGACAGGGGCAGCCTGAATAGAATCAGGTCATCTTAAAGGGACAGGAACCCGTTAAAGAGCCCGGGGCCGATGACAGGGGATGGCAAAGGGCTGGAGACCCCCCCGGGGGTCGGGGGGCTTCTTAAAGAGCCAGCGCCGCTCGCATT
>NW_005054968.1:12241-13147 GCF_000277835.1 Geospiza fortis
TGAGGGGAAAGGGGTCTTAGAGGGGCCTGAATAATTCCGTGAGGTAAAAACGGTGTTTGGAGGGGAACCTGGGCCGGTTTTTGAGGGGGAAAAAGGGGCATCCGAGAGGGAAAGGGGGGTGAGAGAGTCTGGGGCTGTTCTGTGAGGGGAACCAGGGGGTCCGTGCCCGGTTTGTGACAGGAAAGGGGGTCCTGGGCCGCTCCGAGAGCACTAAAAAGGGTCTGGGGTCTGTTTGTGAGGGGGAAGCGAGGCCTGAAAGGGATGTGGTAGATTTTGCGAGGTATAACGAGTGTTTGACGGGAACCTGGGTGGGTTTTTGAGTGAAAAAGGGGATCTCAAAGGGAAAATAATGGATTGTAAAGGGGTCTTGGGACATTTTTGGGAGTGAGAAAGGGGATCCTGGGGTGTTTTATGTGGAGAAAGGAGGGGATTTGGGGGGATCTGGATCCCTCTCTGAAGGAAAAGAGGGACTGAAGGGGTCTGGGATTGTTTCGTGAGGGAAGAGGGGGCTCTGAGGGGCCTCGGGGCCCCTCTGTGAGGTGCCAGAGGGGGATCTGAGGGTCCCCCAATTCCCCTTTTCCACCCCCGTGAGGGACCCCGGGGTCTCCCACAGCCCAGAGCCTCCTGTGGGGTGGGGGGCCTGGGCTGTGGCCCCCTTTAGGGGTGAATTTTATGTGGGGAGAGTGCTCTGGGCTTCTCCTGGGATGATCCCCTCCCCAGATTTTGGGGTCCCATTTCGGGGTTCCCTTTGGGCCAGCAGGAGGGGTTTGTGTGCACAACCCCAAATTGTAGGTGAGGGGGGGTCAAGCCTTGCACCCCAAATAGAGAGGGGCGAGCGGGGGGGGTGCCAGACCCCCACACTGAACCCCCAGGCTCTGGGATCCGCTGGGGGGGGCAAGTTTGGGG
>NW_005054968.1:13845-14675 GCF_000277835.1 Geospiza fortis
GAGCCCCCCTCTCCTCGTTTTGGGTGCTTTTCCTCTTATTTATCCGCTGTTATGTAACGCCAGAGGAGAATTATTCCTGGCTGGGAAGATTTGGGGAGGGGGCGGCAGCGCCGTGCGGGGGGGGCTGCGCATCCCCCCATCCCCAGCAGCTGAAATCGGGGGGTCTTTCCCTGCCCCCCCCAGCCCCCAATCCCTCCCTCACACGGAGCCCGATCTGGTGGGGTTGGAGATAAAAAAAAATCTTCAAAAATGCCTAAATTTGGCTGACATTTGAGCGGCGCCGCACGAACCAGCGCTGCCTCCCCGGCTGCCACCGCTGCGCCGAGCCCGGGGTCCTGGTGACACCGGCCCTGGGGACACCCAGGGACCGCTCCCAGTGCCACCAGTTGGCACCAGTTTGGTGCTGGCAGCGTGGGCGGGTGCTGGTGGCATTGACACCTCCCGGCACCGGGATCCTCACACGTGCCTGGTGACATCGCCGCAGCTGTGGTGACATCGCTGCTGGGCTGGTGATGTCATGGTAGCCCCAGTGATGTCACTGCTGGGCTGGTGATGTCACTGCAGGCCTGGTGACGTCACACTGTACCTGGTGACATCCCTGCAGCCTCAGCACTGTCACTGCTGTCACCACTCCAGTGGCCATTCCAATGGGAATTCCAGTGGCCATTCCAGTGACCATGTGACCATCCCAGTGTCCATTCCAATGTCCATCCCAGTGTCCATCCCACTGTCCATCCTAGTGACCATGTGGCCATCCCAGTGTCCATCCCAGTGACCATGTGTCCATTCCAGTGACCATTCCAATGACCATCCCAGCGGCCATTCCAATG
>NW_005054968.1:16287-17756 GCF_000277835.1 Geospiza fortis
GGGCCCCCCCGGGGGGGGGGGTCCGAGGAGCCCCCTCCCCACGTGGGCAACTACCGGCTGCTGCGCACCATCGGCAAGGGCAACTTCGCCAAGGTCAAGCTGGCCCGGCACGTCCTGACCGGCAAGGAGGTGAGCGGCGCCCTGCTCCTGGCCAGGGGACAGCGCTGGGGGGGCCCGGGCTGGGGGTGGCACTGCGGGGACAGGGTGGGCCCACGGGTGACACCGTGTGTGGGGATGGGATCAGCCTGTGGGTGACACCGTGTGTGGGGACAGGGTGGGCCCACGGGTGACACCGTGTGTGGGGATGGCATCGGCCTGTGGGTGACACCGTGTGCAGGGATGGGATCAGCCCATGGGTGACACCGTGGTAGGGGGACAGGCTGTGTCCTGTGGGTGACACCACAGTGTGGGGACAGTTCTGGCTCCTGGTACGTGCCCCAGAAGTGCCACCACAGTGTGGGGACAGTCCCTGTTCTCACGGTGCCACCACAGTGTGGGGACAGTCCTTGGTGCCACTGTGCTGCGGGCACAGCTTTGTGTCCTGGTCCTTGCCCTGGGAGTGCCACCGTGGCCCAGGGGTGGCTTTCTGTCCCCAGCCGTGAGTGCCACCGCAGTGTGGGGACAGCTCTGGGCTCCTGGTGCAGCTCCCGTGGCTGTCACCACAGGGACAGGCCTGTTGTCCTCGTGCCATGGGTGGCACCGTGCTGTGGGGACAGCTCTGGCTTTGGTCCCTGCCCTGGGAGTGCCACCTGGCACAGGAAGGAGTTTCCTGATCCTCAACTGGGACTGTCACTGGCGTGGGGACACTTCTGGGTCCTGGTCCTTGCTCCTGTGGGTGCCACCGTGGCGTGGGGACACTTCTGGGTCCTGTTCTGTGCCCTGGGAGTGCCACCATGGCACAGGGATGGTCCCAAGCGCTCGGTCCTCATCCCATGAGTGCCACTGCGGTGTGGGGACAGCCCTGGGGATGGTCCTGTCCTGTTCCCTGAGTCTGGGAGCGTCACCATGGTGTGGGGACAGTTCTGTCCCATTCCCTCTCATCCCATGAGTGCCACCACGGTGTGGGGACAGTCCTGTCCCCTTCCCTGAGTCTGGGAGCGTCACCATGGTGTGGGGACAGCCCTGGGGACAGCCCTCTCATCCCATGAGTGCCACCACGGTGTGGGGACAGCCCTGGGGACAGTCCTGTCCCCTTCCCTGAGTCTGGGAGTGTCACCATGGTGTGGGGACAGTCCTGTCCCATTCCCTCTCATCCTGTGAGTGCCACCACGGTGTGCGGACAGCCCTGTCCCCCTGCCCCTCCGCTCACAGGTGCCACCAGGGTTTTGGGGACAGCCCTGGGGACCCTCTGAGCCCGCTCTCCCCCCACAGGTGGCCGTGAAAATCATTGACAAGACGCAGCTCAACTCCTCCAGCCTGCAGAAGGTGAGGTGGTGTCACCTTTGGGGGGGGGGGGGGGGGCGGGCGCC
>NW_005054968.1:18223-18545 GCF_000277835.1 Geospiza fortis
TGATGTCCCCAATGTCCCCATGTCCCCACTGATGTCCCCAGTGTCCCCAGGCCGAGAACCTGCTGCTGGACACCAACGCCAACACCGAGATCCCATCCCAGTGTCCCCATCCCAATGTCCCCGTCCCAATGTCCCCATCCCAATGTCCCCATTCCTGTCCCACTGTCCCTGCCCCCACCAATGTCCCCATGTCCCCACTGATGTCCTCACTGTCCCCAGGCCGAGAACCTGCTGCTGGACACCGACGCCAACACCGAGATCCCATCCCAATGTCCGTGTCCCAGTGTCCCCGTCCCAGTGTCCATGTCCCACTGTCCCTGTC
>NW_005054968.1:18646-20846 GCF_000277835.1 Geospiza fortis
CCAAACCATCCCCATGTGCACCCCAAACCCCCCCAGACCCCAATAACCTCCCCTGGGCTGCTCTCCCTGCCCGGGCCAGGCTGAGAACCAACACCCAGATCCCATCCCAGTGTCCCTGTCCCTCTGTCCCTGTCCCCACCGATGTCCCCACTGATGTCCCCATGTCCCCAGGCCGAGAATCTGCTGCTGGACACCGACATGAACATCAAAATCCCATCCCAGTGTCCCCATCCCAATGCCCTTGTCACAGTGTCCCCGTCCCAACGTCCCCATTCCCATGACGATGTCCCCATGTCCCCAGGCCGAGAACCTGCTGCTGGACGCCGACGCCAACATCAAGATCGCCGACTTTGGCTTCAGCAACGAGTTCTCGCGGGGCTCCAAGCTGGACACGTTCTGCGGCTCGCCGCCCTACGCCGCCCCCGAGCTCTTCCAGGGCAAGAAGTACGACGGGCCCGAGGTGGACATCTGGAGCCTGGGGGTCATCCTGTACACGCTGGTCAGCGGCTCGCTGCCCTTCGACGGCCAGAACCTCAAGGTGGGGCCTCGCTTTGGGGTCACCGTGGTGGTTTTGGGGTCCCCGTTGGTGGTTTGGAGGTCCCACGGGTGGTTTTGGGGTTGTCGTGGGTGGTTTTGGGGTCTCCATGAAGGGTTTGGGGGCCCCGTGAGTGGTTTGGGGGGTGCCAGCGGTGGATTTGGGGTTGCCATGGGTGGTTTTGGGGTGACCATGGCGGTTTGGGGGTCCTTATAGGTGGTTTGGGGTTGCCCATGTTGGTTTGGGGGTCGCTGTGGGTGGTCTTGGGGTCCCTCAGGTGTTTTTGGGGTCCCCATGTTGGTTTTTGGGGTCCCCCAGGAGCTGCGGGAGCGGGTGCTGCGGGGGAAGTACCGGATCCCCTTTTACATGTCCACGGATTGTGAGAACCTCCTCAAGAAGTTCCTGATCCTCAACCCCACCAAGAGGGGCACCCTGGAGGTGAGGGGACCCCAACTTCATCCTGGGACCCCCAAATGGCACCCCAGGATTGTCTGGGGACCCCCAACTCCATCCTGGGACCTCCAATGTGAGCCTGCACCCCCAGTGGCACCTCAGGACCTTCTGGGACCCCCCCAACTTCACCCTGGGACCCCCCAACTTTATCCTGGGACCCCAGGATTGTCTGGGGACCCCCAACTTCATCCTGGGACCCCCAGCATGGCTCTGGGAACCTCAGAGCACCCCAAGACCCCCTGAGGACCCTCCCTGGGGTCCCTTCCTGTCCCCAGAGTGTCCCCAGAGGTGACCCCGGCCCCGTTGTGCCCCCAGCAAATCATGAAGGACCGCTGGATGAACGTGGGCCACGAGGACGACGAGCTCAAGCCCTACATGGAGCCCGTGCCTGACTACAAGGACCCTCGCAGGACAGGTGGGACCCCGGGGCCCCCTTGGGGACACGGGGACACCCCGAATGTCCCTGTCCCCCCCCTGAGGGCAGTGTCACCCCCCAGAGCTGATGGTGTCCATGGGCTACACGCGGGAGGAGATCCAGGAGTCGCTGGTGGGGCAGAAGTACAACGAGGTGATGGCCACGTACCTGCTGCTGGACCACAAGAGCTCCGAGGTGGGGACACTGGGGACACTGTGGGGACATGGGGGGACAGCAGGGACACTGGGGACACTGTGGGGACATGGGGGGACAGCAGGGACACTGGGGACGCTCGGGGCATATTGAGGACACTGTGGGGACACTGCAGGGGACAGGGGACGACAGGTAGGGGAAGGAGTGTGGAGGACACGAGGGGACAACGAGAACGTGGGGACACTGAGGGGACACGGGGAGGGTGACAAGGTGGCACTGGGAGGGCCATTGGGATGAAGAGGGAACAGGAACGGGGGGGACACGGTGACAAGGACGCATTGCGATGGTGCGGGATCACTGAGATGTGAGGGGACACGGGGACACTGAGGTGACACGGGGACACAGGAGCACGGAGGGGACGTGGGGACAAGGAGGGAGGGGACACCGAGAGGATGGGGTGGGACACAGGGGACAGCGTTCCCTGCCATGCCCTGTCCCCTCTGAGCCTGTCCCCTGTCCCCAGCTGTGCCCGTGCCAGTGTGTCCCTGTCCCCATCCCTGCCCGGTGGGTGTCCCCCGTGTCCCTCACGTCCCTCACGTCCCCCCGTGTCCCTCACGTCCCCCCGTGTCCCCTGTGTCCCTCAC
>NW_005054968.1:23407-23891 GCF_000277835.1 Geospiza fortis
CCAGCCTCTTCAGCAAGTTCACCTCCAAGTTCGTGCGCAGGTGAGCTCCCCTGGGCCGGGCTGTCCCCTGCGGCACCCGTGTGTCCCCACCCCCCCGGTGCTCTCGCTGTCCCTCGGTGTCACCTCCTGTGTCCCCCCGGTGCTCTCACTGCCCCTCAGTGTCCCCTCGGTGTCACCTGCTGTGCCCTTTGTGGTTTGTTCCTCTGTGTGTCCTGGGCTGTCCCCTCGGTGTCCCCTCGGTGTCCTGGGCTCGGTGTCCCCTCCAGGGGTTTCTCTGTCCCCTCTGTTTGTCCCCCCTGAGGGCCCCTCGGTGTCCCCCAGGTCCCTTCTGTGTTTCGGTGTCCCCTCAGGTGTCCCTCAGGTGTCCTCTCGGTGCTCTCAGGGCTTCTCTGTTCTTCTCCTCCCCCCATGTCCCCTCCTGTCCCCCCCCGTCCCATCCTGTCCCCTTGGGGACCCCCTTGTCCCCTCCTGTCCCTGAATGTCC
>NW_005054968.1:24747-25251 GCF_000277835.1 Geospiza fortis
CGCTGGCTGCGCTTCACGTGGAGCATGAAGACCACGAGCTCGCTGGAGCCCGGGGAGATGCTGCGCGAGATCCGCAAGGTGCTGGACGCCAACAGCTGCCGCTGCGAGCCCCAGGAGCGCTTCGTGCTGCTCTGCGCCCACGGCGCCCCCGGGCACGACTCCTTCGTGCAGTGGGAGATGGAGGTGTGCAAACTGCCCCGGCTCTCGCTCAACGGCGTCCGCTTCAAGCGCATCGCCGGCACCTCCATGGCCTTCAAGAACATCGCCTCCAAGGTGGCCAACGAGCTCAAGCTCTGAGGCCGGGTGTGCTGGGGACAGCTGGGGTGGCCACGGAGCTCTGGGGACACGGACACGGCGAGCCGGGAACGGCCACCGAGCTGTGGCTCTCGGGGCGAGGTGGCCACGGAGCTCAAGCTGTGAGCCACGCATGGGACAGTGGGGGTCAGCTGGGGACAGCGCCAGGGTGGCCACGGAGCTCTGGGGACACGGACATGGAGATACAGG
>NW_005054968.1:25425-26235 GCF_000277835.1 Geospiza fortis
CCACCTCGGGGCTCTGTCTCCAAGCCACGGACGTGGTGACCTGGGAGCGGTGACCCGGGAGTGCCTCTGAGGTGGCCACAGAGCCACGGACACGGTGGGGACGCCCACGGGGGGACACGGGAGAGCCAGGATGGACCTGGGGGCTCCTGGATGGACCTGAAGCATGCCCAGGCCTTGGTGGGCACGTCCTGGATGGAGCCAGGAGCTCCTGGGATGGACCTGGAGCCCCTGGATGGACCTGAGATGTCCTGGATGGACCTGGGACCTCCAGACGGATCTGGGGGAACTCGTGGCCGAACCTGGGACCTCCCGGGGTCACCTGGCTGGACCTTGTGCGGGGTCCAGGTCACCACGGGGACACCCTGGATGGACCCAGGGCCACCTGGATGCACCTGGGGCCGTCCTGTGGCGTCCAGGCCCTTGTGAGGGTGTGGGGACATCCTGGATGGGCCTTTGGGGACAGGGCCAGGGCTTCATGGGGACATCCTGGGACCCGGTGGGGACATCCTGGTGGCCCAGGGACCTGGTGGCACCTTCTGGGAGGGGGGAGCGAGGCTCATCTGGGGACAGGGACCTCTGGGGACAGGAGGGGTGGCCCAAGGCCCTTCTGAGGAGTCCTGGGGGACATTGTGGATGGCCCAGGGACATCCCGGGTGGCCCTTGGGGACATCCCGGGTGGCCCAGGGCCATGTGGGGACATCCTGGGCGTCCCTGAGCCTTATGGGGGGGCACGGGGACAGTCTGGGGGTGGCCTTAGGGGGTGTCCCCTCCCCCCGGGGGGTGCCGGTGTCCCCTACCCCTCCCCCCCCT
>NW_005054968.1:26610-27016 GCF_000277835.1 Geospiza fortis
TCTGCGGTGGATTTTCCAGGTTCTGATTAAAAACTTTCCAGAAAGATCCGCGGGCTCTGAGTGGTGCTGGAAAGGGAGTCGGGGTCGTGCTGCAGGGCCCGGGCCCAGTAAAAACCAGTGCTCCCAGTACAGAGCAGTGCTTCCAGTAAAAACCACTGCTCCCAGTATGGACCAGCCATCGCAGTACAGACCAGTGCTCCCAGTATGGACCAGTGCTTCCAGTACGAACCAGTGCTCCCAGTATGGGCCTGGGCTCCCAGTACAGACCAGCGCTCCCAGTGCTCCCAGTGCCCCAGCACTCGCAGCCTCTGTACTAAAATACCTTTATTGCAAACTGGGACCCCCCGGGACCCCCCGGTCCTGCGGCCCAGCAGGGAGCGCTCAGCGGGGAGGGGCGTGGCCCGCA
>NW_005054968.1:27587-27863 GCF_000277835.1 Geospiza fortis
CGGGCGGCGCCGGGGGCCCAGCACGAAGCTCCGAACCTGCGCCGCCGTTTTGTTGCCCAGCACGGCCGCCACCGCCGGGAAATCGCGGCCGTAGCGGCGCAGGGCTGGCACGGGGACAGACACACGGACAGTGAGGGACAGACAGGCCGGATAACGAGGCGAATTAGGCTAACGAGGAGGGACGCTCACCCTGCACCACCAGCAGCTGCTCGTCCGTTGTCCAGCGGGAGCTGAATTTGCTGTTACCCTGGGGGGTGAGGGGAGGTGGTTTTGGGG
>NW_005054968.1:28275-28593 GCF_000277835.1 Geospiza fortis
CGCTGCTCTCCCCCACCCCCCCAGCAGGGGGCGCCACCTCCGCCCCATTTCTGGGGATTTTCCCCCAATTTTTGGGGTCTCCAGACCCTCCCTCAGCTCCCCCACGTTGTTTTGAGGGGTTCCCCCCCTTCCCAAAGATTCCCCCAAATTTTGGGGGGTCCCACACCATCTTTAGTTCCCCTCCCCAGCTCTTCCCTCCTTATCTTGAGGGATTCACCCCCGTTTTGGGGAGTCTGGCCCCATTTTAGGGGGTTTCCCCCTTTTCCTCACCCCACCCTTGAAACCCACCCCCCAGATTTCACCCTGTGACCGCCCTGA
>NW_005054968.1:32068-34777 GCF_000277835.1 Geospiza fortis
AAACAGAGCAGGGGTGGGGCCTGCGAGGCGCCGCTGGGCGGATTTGGAGCCGCCCGGACGGGTGGAGGGGTCACCGCGAGGGGACGCGGGAGTTCTGCGAGGGAATTTGGGGTCGTCTGAGAAGCTGGGAGGTCACCGCGAGGCCTCACGGGGATTCCGTGAGGGCATTTGGGGCCGTCCCAGAGGATGGGAGATTCTTCGGGTTGCTACAGAGCTGCCATGAGGGGACGGGGGTCTCCTGTGTGGAGATTTGGGACTTTCCGTGAGGTTTTGGGGTTGTTTGAGGTCATTTGAGGCTTTTAGGAGGATGCTTGTGACTCTGCGAGCGGTCTGGATGCTGCTGTGAGGAAATCGGGATTATCGGAGGCTCTTGGAGATTCTGTGAGGGTTTTAGAACCTTTCGTGAGAATTTGAGGCTCCCACGGCGAAGTGTGGGATTTTCTGAGTGGATTTGGGGCTGTTACGGAAGATTTGGGGCTGTGTAAAGAGGCTTGTTCAGGACTAGAGAGGATTGAAGGGGGATTTGGGGCTGTTTGGGGGTCTCTGAGTTGCATTTGGGGCTGTGCTTCCCCAGACACCTCACATGATGTCCCATCCAACCCTGCTGGAAAATTTCCACGTTTTTCCCCCAGAATGACCCTAAAGTGGAGATTTGAGCATCCACATCCCAGCCAGCAGCAGGTGGTGGCTGCTCCAACCCCAAAAACACCTTAATTCCCCCCAAACCCACTGATAAATGCGGTTTTGAGGGACGTTCACCCTGTCCCTGTCCCCATCCCGCTGCTTTTCCTGTCAAATCTTCAATTGTCAGTGCACTTCACTCAGTTTTTTGGTGCTAAAGCTCAGGAACCCCAGTCCCTCTTTGGAGATTTGGAGGGATCCCAGCAGGATCCTTCATTTTGGGTGAAATCAGACACGTTTTGGGTGAAATCAGCCACATTTTTAGTGCCAGTCTCCTCAGATGTGGGGAAAACCACTCCAAAGGAACAGCTTGATGTGGCTGCTGCTTGCTGTGACCTCCTCGTCCCACCTAAAACCCCCAAGATTTTGGGGCAAAACCCCTTGAAAGTGCAAATGCCCAGCAGCAACACCCACTAAAAATTCAACACTGATTTTATCTTTAAAAACCTTTTTCCCCCAAGATTTGGGGCTAAACCCCTTCAAAGTGCATCACCAGCAATTACTAAAAATTCAACACTGATTTTATCCCTAAAAACCTTTTCCCTTAAAATTTTGGGGTACTACAAAGTGCATCACCCCAGCAGCAACAATTAGTAAAACTTCAACACCGATTTTATCCTTAAAACCCTTTCTCCCCAAGATTTTGGGGCAAAACTCCTTGGAAGCGCAGCAACACCCTGTCACGGATGCTAAAACTTCAACACTGATTTTATCCCTAGAATCCTTTTTTTTTTCCCCCAAGATTTTGGGGCACTGCCCACCTGCAGCTCCACACTGGTGACCCTTTAATATCATTAATTTTCAACTTTAACGACTTTAATTTTCAAAGTTAATGACTTTGAGGCGGCACTTTTGGCATTGTGGCTGGGCAGAGCTGGGAAGGGCTGGGTGCCAATTTGGTGCCAATTCCGGCGTTTTGGTGCCAATTTGGTGTCAATACCCTCCTTTTGGTGCCAATTCTCAGCGTTTTGGTGCCAGTCCTGGGTGTTTTGGTGCCAATTTGATGCCAATTCTCAGCGTTTTGGTGCCAGTTCTCAGCATTTTGGTCCCAGTTCTCAGCGTTTTGGTGCCAGTTCTCAGCATTTTGGTCCCAGTTCTCAGCATTTTGGTGCCAGTTCTCAGCGTTTTGGTGCCAGTTCTCAGCGTTTTGGTGCCAGTTCTCAGCATTTTGGTGCCAGGCCTGGGTGTTTTGGTGCCAGTTCTCAGCGTTTTGGTGCCAGTTCTGGGTGTTTTGGTGCCAGTTCTCAGCGTTTTGGTGCCAGTTCTGGGTGTTTTGGTGCCAGTTCTCAGCGTTTTGGTGCCAATTCTCAGCGTTTTGGTGCCAGTTCTCAGCGCTTTGTTGCGTTTTCCCCAGAGGAAGTCGAGCAGGGCCAAGGAGAAGAAGCAGCGGCGGCTGGAGGAGCGCGCGGCCATGGCAGCCGTGTGTGCCAAGGTGGAGGCTGCCAACAAAGTGAGTGTGGCACCCAAACCTGCGCCCAGTCCCGGCCCTGGCAGTGCCCGCCGCTGCCCCTGGGCTCTCTCTGGTCTCTTGCAGCTCCGGGATCCCCTCGAGGCCTTCCCGGTGTTCAAGAAGTACGACAGGAACGGGTGAGTGCCCGGGCTCGCCGGGGCCTGCGGCGTCACGGTGTCCCCAGAGTGTCCCCAGAGTGTGCCTGGGATCCCTGAGCTGAGCCCGGTGTCCCTGAGGTTTCCAGTGTCCTTTACCCCTCCCTGGTGTCCCCATGGTGTCCCTGAGCCCTTCCCTGCTGTCCCTGACCCCGGTGTCCGTCTGTCTGTCCGCAGGCTGAGCGTGTCCATCGAGTGTCACTGTGTGTCCCTAACCCTGCTGTCCCTAACCACGGTGTCCGTCTGTCTGTCCGCAGGCTGAGCGTGTCCATCGAGTGTCACTGTGTGTCCCTAACCCTGCTGTCCCTAACCACGGTGTCCGTCTGTCTGTCCGCAGGCTGAACGTGTCCATCGAGTGTCACTGTGTGTCCCTAACCCTGCTGTCCCTGCCCCCGGTGTCCGTCTGTCTGTCCGCAGGCTGAA
>NW_005054968.1:34787-35191 GCF_000277835.1 Geospiza fortis
CTGTGTGTCCCTACCCCCGGTGTCCCTAACCCTGCTGTCCTCATGGTGTCCGTCTGTCTGTCCGCAGGCTGAGCGTGTCCATCGAGTGTCACTGTGTGTCCCTAACCCTGCTGTCCCTGACCCCGGTGTCCGTCTGTCTGTCCGCAGGCTGGACGTGTCCATCGAGTGTCGCCGCGTGTCCGGCCTGGAGCCGCCCACCCTGGACTGGGCCTTTGAGCTGACCAAGGCCAACATGCAGAGCCTGTGCGAGCCCCTTGGAGCTTCTCCGCACACCCCATGGGTTTTCCTGCCCCCAAACCCCACAATTGGCTTTTCCCCCGCTGCAGTTTTCCTTCTTTCCCGTGATTTTGATTTCCCACCTCGATTTTTGCCATGATTTCCCCTGAATCCCCTGAGTGTTTTTT
>NW_005054969.1:0-1780 GCF_000277835.1 Geospiza fortis
CCACTCACCCCTTGAATAATCAAAGATATTTTTGACCATTTTTCCCCCTTTTGGATAAAATTTAACGTGGATCAAGAGGCCTCTGTGTCTACCAGGAAACATATCTCCTCTCGATATGGACGCACCTTAAAAGTTCTCAAGGGCTCCAGTGTGGTGGGTCCCTGTTATAATGGGAGCCCCTGACACCCCTAACAATCCATCTCCATTAATTGCTGGACTTCCTCCTCCTGAGGATCCAGCTGTCTCTGCAGACAGTCCCGCTTCCAGTGTCCCTCTGCCCTGCAGATAGCACACGGATTTCTCCCCAACCACTGTTTGGGTTTGCTCTCCCCTGCTGGGGAGAGAATGCCTCTGCCACTTCCTTGTGACTGACCCCATCCCCTCTGTCCCGGAGGACCCCTTGGACCCTGTGGCTTATTCCTCTGGGGCTGTAAAAACTGCCATCATCTTTGTCTTTGCCTTTTCCTCATCCCTTCTTACATATATATCTGCTGTGCTTTTCTAACCAATTCCTCCAGATGCTTATTCTGCCACTCTTCATCTTTCTGTACTTCTTTTCTTATATCAGGCCAGGATCTAGTAACAAATTGTACCTTCAGCAATGTGTGAAAGGCTGGACCCTCACGATCCATCCCCCCATGCTTTTGCAAGGCATCCCTAATCCTCTCTAACCAATGAGAGGGGCTTTCCTGCTTTTCCTGTTCCAATGACATAGCCTTAGCTATGTTGTTAGTTTTAGGAGAGGCTGATTTAATTGCGCTAATCAAATAAGCAGGGTAATTGCAAAGGCAACCCAGACTGGCCTGATTTTTTGATCCCACTGGGGGTCCACCTGGGGGATGGCATAATCCACTGTAGATGCGTTGGGTCCAGCATCCCCCTGCTGCTTGTGGATGTTCATCCTCCCCCAGCTGCAGAGCTTTCTGGTAAGTGATACAATTACAAACCCAAACCCTCCCCCTTGACCCCCCCAAGGGAACTTGGCATAGTGGCATCTGGTGTACCACTGATTCTTGGGTCCAGGGGGCTTCTGATGTCCTAAATTGAGTTCCTCTTCTAGTTCTATGGGTTGATATGATACGCTGCCCTCGTCCCCCTGCACTGTCATTATCATCAGGTGGGGTTATAGGAACAGCATTTCCCTGATCCCTTTGCTCCAGAAGTTGAGGATACAGGGGACCTGCAGCTGGCCCTGGGTCAGCTGGCAAACTTGGAGGACAAGACGGGAAAGGTGCTAAAAAACATCCCAGTCCTCACCGTTTCTCTCTTCCTCCCCTTTTTCCTCTTCCTCCTTCTTTGTTAACACATAGACCTCTCCTGATGCTTGTTTCAACCATATCAATCCACATTCCCTTTCAATCACTCCTTTCCAATTCTCCTCTAAATACCACCACATACTTCAACACAAAGTCTATTCGTTCCATATCTCTGTGTATATCAATCAAAAACAGGAAAGGTGATGAGGTTTTGGATACTGTTGGACCTGGCATGATATAAATGGTATGGAATAAGGGGTAGATACTATCCTGGTGAAAGGAATGAGGGACTGTCTTTACAAACAAACTGTGGGTCTGCTGGTAGATAAAACTAGCACTGAGAGATAAAAGAAACAATGGGAAGGATTCCACTGATTGATGAATGGAATGAGAGAGATTTGTCTTTACAAACAAACTGTAGGTCTGCTGATGAATAAAATTGGATACTGAGAGATGAAAGAAACAATGGGAAGAACCATAAATTCCATAGGAATTCCACTAATTGACACAAGGAAAAAGAAAAA
>NW_005054969.1:1877-8984 GCF_000277835.1 Geospiza fortis
GAATTACCGCTGGGAAATTAGGATAAAAAGGAGGCTGCATCCTCCAAAAATTTTGAGACACCACAGGGGAAATGCCCCATGGCCTCTGATACCCAAAAGCTAGGCTGGAAATAAAATCCCATAGACTGGTGTCTATGGAGTAGGTATTTGTTTATTGCAGTGCTGGATGTGAGGGGGATTTGTCTTCTTAACTCACTCACCTTTGTCAAGTGCTGTGGTATATTTATACAGTAAGTATTGCTTAGTATCACTATGTCACTGTAACATCATCACATACACACTGAAAATAATTTACATAGTATGATCTCATGGTTATTAGATAGTTCTTTTGCACTTGTGCCTCCCCAATTCGGGGGTCATTGGGGGTTTTTGATGAAGGCTTCCAAAGTCTTCTTCGCATCTGAACGTTTCAACTTTGTCTTCGGAGCATGCGCAGTTATGGTGTTCCTTGGTCTATCTGGTCCTAATCGGCCTAAATTCTTTATTTTGTGGCTACTGGCTTTACATTTGCCAATTTCTCATTAGTACTATACTTATCTATCACTAAAGCTATCCTCCTGGTGAGTTTTTTTCTTTATTTTGTCTGTTCAGCATTAAGCAACTAGTTAACCGTATACTAGATGTTACATTGTATAGAAAGTTATTTATATCAGGTTACACAGGTATAAAAAGTTATGATTCAGGTTATATAGGTATAAAAACTATGATTTAGGTTATATTGATATCAGGTTATATTTATAACTCTAGCTATATAAGCACCTTGTAACTTTGACCTAAGTTATATAGGCATCACCTCTCCCTTCATTCGAATAAAGTTACAGGACTCCTCTATCTCTTTTTTGGACATAAACCTCTGGTGTTTGTGGATTAATTTTCCTGACACTGGTTTGGGCTGGGATAGAGTTCATTTTCTTCTCAGTGCTGCGTTTTGGATTCTGTATTGGAATAATGTTCATAACACACGGATGTTTTGGTGGTTGCTGAGCAGTGCTGTCTTGGGGATGGTTTTTATCCCATACACATTTTATTTTTTTGTTTTGTGTCCAGAATGGTCATTGTCCGCCCCCTGCCTCCCAGCTCCGGGAGTATCGCGATGGGTGAGAGGCAGCCCGGGATCCTGCGAGGGTTGGGGGCCAGGGTCTGCTGCTTCCTTCCGGTGGTGGTGGTGGACTTCGGGCAGCCACGCGGCGTGTGCGTCTGACTGGAGATACTGTTGCCTTGTGGTTTTTGTCTGTTTCTTTTTTATTAACCCGACACCCCATGCCCGCCCGGATACCCCGTGGCTTCTGGCATAGCTCGTGAGTCTTTGCTACACTCTGCCACTCCGGCTGTGCTCGCCTCTGCTGTTCCAGCCTGCTGCTCAGAGATTTCCTGCTGCAGTCCATTCAGCTTCCCGAGTGGCACTTAGACTGGCTGCTTCCCGTGATTTTGCAAAGGAAGTCCCTTCTCTCTCTCTCATTCCCGCTTACTTGTCTGGTAAAATGGGTCCTTCTGTTGCTATGTAGTGTTAGAGGAATACTAAACCCAGGAATTAGTTCTCTCAGCAACCTTTTTCAACAGTTGTTGCATCAGCTTGTTTACAAGGATAGGCCTCTTCCCATCCTGAGAACATCTCTAAAATGACAAAGACTACTCAAAATTATAGCATTTAGGCATCTGAATAAAGTCAATTTGCAAATTTACAAATGATCCTCGTGGTTTAGGAGGTGTGCAGCTATAGTTTTCTTCCCTTTCTGTCTTATACTATTTTGTTGAAAAGGTGTCCAACAATATAAAGATTTAAGAATTCGAACAATAATAAACTTCAATCCTTTGCATCTCAATGACAAAATGAAAGCCCCTTCCTGGTCATTTAAGCTATAGAATTTTTTGAATAAATAAAAATGTGTATGAATTTTAAAAATGCTAAATTTATGTGGAAAATTAAAAAAGGGAAATGACATATCAAAGTGCTTTCAGTATTAGCTGCATCTTTAGATATAACATTTTAATGATGTAGCCATTAGCTCAGTGACTTCACTAAAACATTCCATTGCTAGAGAAGGTTTTTGATCAATAGGAAAGTCTCCCTATCTTTACTGTCTTCTCAAGAATATGTGCTAGGGAGAAATCCCTGGGAACATTGTAGGAGTTGAGCAACCCCACCTCCCCAGCAGCTATAGGGGGTTTGAGAAGTGTCTCTGTTGGTTGACTGCACCTTCTTCATCCTTAAATATCTAATCTCAATCAGTGGTGGTTGAGTAGTTAATTTAGAGCATATTCACAGAATCACAGAATATTCTGAGTTGGAATGGACCCAAAAGGATCATTGAGTCCAACTCTTAAGTGAATGGCCCATACGGGGATTGAACCTGCGACCTCGGTGCTATTTGTGTCATGCTCTAACCAAACTAAAATATTTAAAGGAAAGTTCTTGTTTTTTAAGCCAATAAGCTTGAAATCTGGCCCTCCAGTGGAGGGGAGGGTCTGAATATTCTCAGCTTCTTACCCCGGGGTGACCACTCCCCTTCACCACTTCCTGCTGCTGCCCCTGCTGCCTTTGACTGCGAAGTTACAGGGGCAGGGTGGGAATAATGTAGGATAGCACTGAAACTGTAACCTTACCCATACCTTGTGCCCAAGTTGTTGTCATTAAGGTCTTGTTAAGTATCTTTTAAGGATCTCTAGAAAGGTTCTAGCTCCTTAGGGGGGAAAAATGTAAAAAAAATCATATTTCTTCTTGGATCAGGAATTTATCTGAGCATCCTTGAACAAACATATAGGATGTCTTGTGCCACTTACAATCATAGTGGCTGATCCTAAGTTGTCCTGTCCAGACACCCCTTGTTTACAAGCAGGATGGTATGCACTTGTGTAATGACAGTAGCCATGAGAGATTTACACTGCCACTAGGTACATTAAGTGATATTTTTTCCCCAACAATTCACCAAATTCTTCTGCAATACTCAATTCCACTACTTGGCTTCATCGGGATTAAATTTCTGTAAGTTGAGGCTATTCCTTTGGAACTGTGCATTTCACTTTTCTACTTGATTCTTCACAAATTTCAAAGTTCAAATTCTAGAGAGCTCAGCCTTAGTCTGATTCTCTCAGATTTCCTCCTGCTTTATAGAAAATATCATTGTTGATTTGATAGGTGAAAGTGATTTCTTACAGGGAGTCTTGTACATACTCTGGTAAGCATCTCCTTTCATCCCCAAACTACAAATTCCAGTCACTAGACCTTGCACTTTGAGCTATTTATATCTTCTAATGCTCCTTTCTCCCCCCTCCACCCCCAATCCAATTGTTCCAATTAACCAAAGAATTTACTAGCACAGGTCCTGTTTTGGTGCCTGCATAACACTCTAGAAGGTTGGTTACAAATTTATCGCTGTAAGCACATTAACAAAGGCTCACTCCTCCATCACATAAGGATTACACATGTAATCTTGGGAATGCTCACAATTTGACCATATCCTTCTGACTACAAAACTATTAAAGGATGTTAGGAATGGCTACCTTGTCTAACAGCTGCTGCCCAGAACTCTCCAGCCACTGGAGCCCAGTTATGTGTGTCCCAGGGACTCCAGGGTCTCTTCCCAGGCTGAGGGACATGGCTGCCACTTTCCCATTTGCAGGTTCAACTGGTAACAAAGCTGAGCTTGTATCCCAGAGATCCCCCACCCACATACAGGACACACAGAGGACATGCACAGGACACTGACATGGCCAGTTACACAGACTGCCACAGATAAGGCACTGCCTTCAACAGCACCTACATATAGGATTTGCATAAAACAAACATAGGCAAGTCCCCTTCCTCCTCTTTGACTGGTAGAAACTACTGGTAACAAAGCTGAGCTTGTATCCCAGAGATCCCCCACCCACATACAGGACACACAGAGGACATGCACAGGACACTGACATGGCCAGTTACACAGACTGCCACAGATAAGGCACTGCCTTCAACAGCACCTACATATAGGATTTGCATAAAACAAACATAGGCAAGTCCCCTTCCTCCTCTTTGACTGGTAGAAACTGAAGGTCAGTAGTGAAGGCACACACACGACACTGTCTAGATTGACAAGCACATGAACATTAGTGGATCCCATGAGTACTGGCACCAACCTTTCTGTCCTTTCTGTATGCCTGACTATATTTCAGGCTCTCTTACCTGTTTCATGGGCCTTTTATTCGCCATCTGGTCACCAAACATGCACATATTCATCCCACAGGCATTCCACATTTAAGTCATACTCCAACAGACATTTGTAAGATTTTACCTTTTCTAGCAAAAGCCACATTCTGTTTTGGTAGCTGCCAGGGTTTTTTCACTTTTTTTTTTTTTTTGTTTTTTTTTGTTTGTTTGTTTGTTTGTTTTGTTTTTAGCCATTCAATTCTTTTTTTTTCTTCCTGAGAGTCTCCTAACCCTCTGGAAAGGGACTCTGTCTCTCCTTCTGGAGGCCTCTTCATACCAATTAAAAAATACATGCCACATTAAGTGGACTGTTTTATCTAAGTTAAGGTACCTTCTAGAGTGAATTATTTTGAGGCATCATTTTTTTTAGTCCCCAAATCCCAATTATCTAAGTACCTGCAGGCTTTAGGAGAGAACTGCATTTACATATAGTACTCTGGAGTTCTCTTTGAGGGCAGTGAAACTTCCTTTGATTGTCCGATTCCCGTTTTCACTTATTCAGAGGAAACAAAGCAAAGTCAGAGGGACTTATGTGGCTTGGATCTTCAGTGAGGGAGTGCAAATCTAGGCCTTTCCACGGCAAAGAGGAATAAGATAAAAGGTTTGGGCAGCTTGGAGAAGACAGAGCTTTGACTTAATCCCCTCACAGCAATCAACCATGTTTTTCTTCTCCAATGTGACTAACCATAACCAGAGACTGGAGGGACCCTCCTAGTCACTGTGTCTAGCCTGAGCCCACCATACTGGTTGAGGTTGGGGTCATCAACAGTGAAACCAAAGGAGGCTCATGCTAGAACTAGAGACAAAAGACGGTTAATGGGGTCACTTACACCAAGAGCTCACACCATTCTTCTTTAACAGCTAGGGCTAATCACTCTGCAGAGGGTAGTCTGGGTGGCTAATGGATATCAGAAGAGAGGATGCCTCTAAGTAGTGGCAGAAATCAATGCCCAGCTCTCAAGAATCACCATTCACACAGGTGCATTCATTCATTCATACCATATTAATACCAGAAACCAACCCAGACTTTTCCTGACTTACCTCTCCTAAATTTTACCAGAAAGAGCATTACAGATTTCTTCCTTCTTTAAGATAGCAATTTGGGTCTGAACTGACCTTTACCAAAAGTTTGGATTCAGCAGTCTCAGCATGCCACAGGAGCCTACAAATGACCATTGCCCAAAGTCCCAGTAATGATTTCAAAAGGTCCTGTACCTTCTGAGTGGCACCAAGGAGTTTTGGCAGGGAGCAGTCTGTGGTTCTCCCAGGTGAAGCATGATATGTGAATATGACTTATGGCTTCAAATTTGTCATGGAAAAATGGAATACAATTTACATCAGATCAGAACAGAAGCTATTGGAGAGAGCACAGAGCAACAGACAAACAGTCTCTGCTGATGTGAACTCTGTCTATGTAAAGTGGATACAAGCTTTTATGCACTTAAAAGATGCTGTGCCAAAGACAGATAATGTAATGTGAGTTATTAATATCTGTCACATACATAAGACCACAGAACTGCTCAAGGCTGGTTTAGAATCTGCTTTCTTTAGCACAGAGACTGATCATGAAAGTTACACAGCGATTATTGTTTCAGGAGACAGGGTGAGAGTTCAGTCAAGAGGCCCATGAGACAGGATGAGAATTGACTCAAGAGGCCCACCCAGGCCTTAGCATTTCTACTTCCACAATAGAGATGAGTAATTGTAAAATTCAGAAAAAAGGATGATCGCTTAAAAATTGAGAAGAGACATACCTTCTTTGAGAATGATGTAAAAAATATTTTGAGAGAAAAATCTATATATTTGGAATTATTTGAAGTAGAATTTCCTATTCTTATTTTAATTTTTATTAGTCCTATTAAGCCTCGATGGATCTAAGTGGAAAGATATCTGTGCAAATTAACTACATAGAAGAAAATATTACAACTTTAAACTGATTTGATAATTTCCTTGTAACACTGGCAGCTACAACCCTCCTACCTATATAACAGCTGATTATATATTCATAAGCTGAAGACGTTTCTAAAACATTCTACAAATATGTAGAGGGGGGGAAAGAACTTGTACCATTTAATTTTATTTGTGCCAAGGCCTGAAACAGGTTTGATTTTTTCCTTCAAAGATAGGCACATGAAGTTCCTTCCTTTGAGAACACAAATTGACAGCCCAGTCAACTGAGATAAAGACCCAAATTTAAGGCTCATACCACAGCTTATCCTGTTCTTCTTTCCAAACAAGTAAGCATGCAAATGTTGCTTGACAAAACAGATAAGAGTACAGTATCAAGAAGAAACAGCCTTCAAGTCACAGAATGGTTGAGGTTGGAAGAGACCTGTTGAGATCATCTAAGTCTAACTTCCCTGCTCAAGCAGGGCCACCTAGAGCTGGCTGACCAGGACCATATCTCCAAGGCAACCACTCTGGCCAACTTATTTGAGTGCTCAGTCACCTTCATAGTAATAAAGTGCTTCCTGATGTCAATACTTTCTTAACCATCATGGGTAGGATAGTTCTGAAGAATTACTGTGGACTTACAGTCACAGTGTTCTGGCAACAGATTTTATGAGATAAAAATTATTTGGTGGCCAACCTTTAGAAATTAATTAAGATTATTCTGTCTTGCTTTTAGCAGCAATTATCCTGAGAACCCTTTCAACCTTAGATATGATGACATACATTTTGTAGTCTGTTGTAGTGCACTAAATAGTTTATTTAGTTGTTGTTTTGCACTGGAGTTTGGTATTTTGCACTGAATAGTATGTCTGTATCACATTGTTTATATCACATGGTTTGTCCCATGCTCCCTTCTCCCCTAAGACCCAGTGGTGGTGGTTTCTCCCTGGTCTACTCCTCCCCTCGCCCCTCTCCTCAGTTGTATCCCATTGGCTGTAGCCCCTCTCCTCCGCCCCCCTTCCCCTGGTTTT
>NW_005054969.1:9001-26600 GCF_000277835.1 Geospiza fortis
ATTCCTGCTCTTCCCCTCTGGGATGCCTGCTTCTTTCCCTGATGGCTCCTATCCACAAATAAATTGGGACTCTGGTCCTGAGAGGAAAGAGCGCCTCCTGTCTTTTACTTTTGTCCTAGTGAGACTGAGAGGGGCCAGGGGTCCAGAACTAGCTGGATCGGACCCTCGAAAGGCCCCAGGGACCAGTCTTACAGTAGTCCTCTATGTGGATACTGAACAAATGCCCATTAAACTGACGCAGCCTGATTTTGAGAATAGCTGCTATGTGAGAGAATACATACAGCTCATTCAGATAGTCAGCAGCCATTTGGAAGACCATTTCCTGCTGGTTGACATAAGGATCATTGACTTCAATTCCCTGCTCCTCACAGGAATACCTAAAACTAAATCATATGACTAAGAGCATCCAGAAGCTCCTTGAACTCTGACAGGTTTGGTGCCATGATCACTTCCAGTGACAGACCACCCTCTCAGTGAAGAACCTTTTCCTAATGTCCAATCTGAACTTCCCCTGATGCAGCTTCATACCATTTCCACCACAGAATCATAGAATCGTTAAGGTTGGAAAAGACCTCTAAGATCATTGACTCCAACTGTCAACTGAGCACCACCATCATGTTCACCATTAAACCATGTCCTCAGGTGCCATATCCACATGTTTTTGAACACTTCCAGGGATGGTGACTTCACTTCCCTGAGCAGCCTGTTCCAATCCTTTACAATCCTTTCTGAGACAAAAAAAATTCCAAATATTGAATCTAAACCTTCCCTGACACAACCTGAGGCCATTTCCTCTCATCCTGTTAATTGTTACCTGGGAGAAGAGACTGACTCCCATCTCACTACAACTTCCTTTCAGGGAGTGGTAGAGAGCAATAAGGTCTCCCCTCAGACTCCTTTTCTCCAGGCTAAACAACTCCAGTTCCTTCAGCTGCTCTTCATAAGACTTGTGCTCCAGCCACTTCACCAGTTTTCTTGCTCTTCTCTGGACTCACTCCATCAGCACCTCTCCCTTTGCTGCCCCTCTTGAGGAGGTTGCAGACTGTAATGAAGTCTCCCTTCAGCTTCTCTCTCCTCTCCTCTCCTCTCCTCTCCTCTCCTCTCCTCTCCTCTCCTTCTCTTCTCTTCTCTTCTCTTCTCTTCTCTTCTCTTCTCTTCTCTTCTCTTCTCTTCTCTTCTCTTCTCGCCAAGTGGCCTCAACTGCTCCTCATAAGTCTTGCCCTTGAGATCTTTCACTATATCAGTCCCCTGCCTCTGGACACACTCTAATAATTTTATGTCCTTCTTATGATTAAGTGCCCAAAACTGCACACAGTACTTGAGGTGGTGCTCCACCAGTGCAGAGTGGGGCAATCACATCCCTCAACCAGCTGGTGATACTGTGCCTGATGCACCCCAGGACTCGATTGGCCCTTTTGGCTTCTAGGGCACACTGCTGACTCATATTCAACTTGACATCAAACTGAACCCTCAGATCCCTTTCCATGGTGCTGCTCTCCAGCCTCTTGTTTGTACGTATAGCATCCAGACCCCCTCCAGTTTGTACATAAAACCAGGATTACCCTGTTCCAGGTGCAGAATCTGGCACTTGCTCTTATTAAATTCCATAGAGTTGGTGATTGCCCAGCTCTCTAGTCTATCCAGATCTCTCTGTAACGCCTCTCTACCCTCAAGGGAATCCACAGCTCTTCCTAATTTAGTATCATCATCCAACTTACTTAACGTACATTTGATTCCTGTGCCCAGATAATTTATAAAAACATCAAAGTGTACTGGCCCTAAAACTGAGCCCTGGGGAACCCTACTGGTGGTTGGCCACCAGCCCCGATGTGACCCCATTTACTATAACTCTTTGAACCCAACCTGTCAGCCAGTTGTTCACCCAATGTATTATGGACTTGTCCAGCTGTATGCTGGACATTTTGTCCAGAAGAATACTGTGAGACACAGTATCAAAAGCTTTGCCAAACTAATAAAAAAACCCCACCATATCTACTGGTTTCCCTTGGTCAATTAGATGTGCAACCTTGTCATAAAAGGAAATTAAGTTAGCTAAGCAGGATTTTCCCCTCATGAGCTCATGCTGGCTATGACCAATATATGTATTACAGCCAAATATTACTCGTTATGTAGATGGTATAATGGGCTGCATACAACAGTAATTTTATAGGTTACAAAATGTGTAAAAGAGCTGCAAGTTTGCATGTATTTGGGTTACAGGGATATATGGAATCATAGTGACTATTAGATGTGGATGCATTGCAGAAAAATAGCTATGGTGCTGTGTAAATTCTCACATTGAGTATTGACTCCAGTATGCAACATCTCTTATATCCCTTAATCAAGCACTAATGCTCAATATCTTGTAGCCCCATGACTACAAGGTGCAGAGAATCATTGGTGATATGGGAGATTAAGGGGAAACAGGATGAGGAAGGGAATTTAAAGAGCATTGCCCTGGTGGCAGCATGCAGAATAAAGTGTGTTCAGGGAAGGAATAAAAGTGAAGCAGGTTGCATTCTAAGGAAAGACATATGTGGGGAAGGGTAGGGGTCCATGAGAAACATTGCTGAAGGGAAAGGTTGGCACAAGGCAGCTGGTAATGCACATACTGGTTGTGCATGTGCTGAGTCCAGCAGGCCAAGTGTATACAGCAGTTACAGAAAATGTTCAGCTTTGGCAAAGAGGGCAGTACAGCTGCTGTCATAGCCTCACCTACTTTAGATGGCAGCAGTCAACAAATACCCCGTCCAGTAGCATCTCTTCACTGTTACTTTCTGATGGAAAAAGAAATAGAGATGGTGATAAGCTGTTAGGACAAAGTAGAACTTCCTGTTCACTCTAAACTGCTTCCAAGTAGCAGGAAACAAACAGGGTGGAAAAGCAAAGCAAATCACTGAACAGACATGCCTGCACAAAACCCCCTTCATTTTAGTTACTAATTGGATGTGACATCAGGATGTCGGTGAGCATGATCCACATGGGAGACAGATATGCTGATATGACCACACCCTCTCTTCCCTCCTTCTCCCTCCCACTCGTGTTTCGGCCTGGCAGTTGCTATCCATTTGAGCTATCAGCCACCACTATAGGTTCCTTCCTTGCCCACTCCGACATAGTATGATCTTACATCCATGGATAGTCCATTGTCATACTAGTGCCACTTTGCTTGTTGGGGATAGAATGCGCCCTCGCAAGCCCTTAGTGAGGTAGGGGTTTTAATACGTTCCTACCAACCTTCTTCTCTTTCCTCCTTGAAGAAACAGATCCTCCTCCCCTCCGGCCCTAAAAGCTGTCCGTCATACGGTAAGCCCTGCCTCTTCCGGGTCTCTTCGGCTGGGCCACTGCTTCCTTCTTTCTTGCTTGCTCTCTCTCTTTTGTGAGTTATAGCAACTGTTGCCTTGTGAATCAAGCGCCATAGTCACCGTAGTCCTGGTGACTGTTACTCATCAACAACATCTGCTCTTCCACCGCTTTCTATTTGCTTCCTAATCATCACCTACAGCAGCCACCACCAGCAAGAACAACAACACAGCTTTCCACGATTCAGGTGAATGTAACTGTTCTGTATAGACTTGCAATTCTACCTTTCTATTCCTTTCTTCTCCCCCCTGCCTCCACCCCAGCTTTTACCTCCTCCCTCCTTGCAGCATCCAGGCTGGGACTGCTGCATTGGGCTTCGCTATTGATTGGGGGGGGGGGGGACACCTCGAGCGCTTTCTCTTCCTCAGCCTTTCTTCCTTCCCAATTCATAATATAGGAAGAGACATCATTTCCAAAGGGGAAAAATTATGTAAATTGCCCTGTGGTTGTTTATTATGAAGAGTATTCATTTTTAAAAATTATAATTAGAAATTATCTAACACGCTGCAGTACTTGTAGTGTTCCAAAGTATCTTGTACATCAATAGGGAAAGGCCTATGTTACCTGTAGTACACATTTAGAGATCCTTTAAAATTATCTTGAAGGTGTGATTAGTACTTAATAGTAGAGATTGAAGGGCTAACTGGTACTGTGTAAGATTCTTCAGTGCAATTAATTGTCATGTCTGGGTGCAAGTGAAATTTAATTTTTAAATTTAATTTTATGGCTGTACCTCTGAATTCCTAACATTCTCTTCTCATCAACTAGCACTTTCATTTTATTTTAGAAACATATTTGTTCTACATGGAATGTTTGATGGTATTATTTTTTCATGCACTGATTCAGAGCCTTTTTTAATTCTTCAGCTTGTGCTACTTGTAGAATTTAACCTGCTAGTATAGAAACGTCTAAGTTTTCAGTAAACTCAAAGGAGCTGTGCATATTTAGAGCACACAGTGCTGTGTGTTTGTCTTACTTTCTTAGAAACATATTTGTTTCTGAAGAGCTAAAGAAATGTTGAATGTATAGTTTGAAAGGAATAAGAGCCATCTACCTGGCTATGCCTTCTTAATTAAGGTGGCCCTACCATGCCATGTTGCTGATCCATATGGTTTCTTGTAATTCAGTTTCTGTATCAAGCTGTATTATCTCAGTAGATGATTTAAAATAATTTCATAGTCTATTAACCCTAGCTTATACTGTGTTGGGAAGTGTACCTCTTCTCACAAAAAATGTACATGCTATCTTTCTTATGAGCATAGCGTCTTTTTGCTCTCTAATACAAGTTCTACGTGGAAAAATGAGAGAACATATCTACTATAGGTTTTAACCTATTTTTATAAATTACTTTAAAAGGAGAAAAACATGGATACCATGTAACTATCTAGTTTTTCACAACCCCTTAGCCACATAAATCCCATATGTATTTCCTCTATAATTGCATTACTTGAATTTACTCTTTCTCATTTAGTGCCACGATGAAATGTTTAATTGCCTCTTACACCCATATTTACATGGCACAAAATTAGGATATTTTTATCTTCAGTGATTCTGTTTTGTTTTGTTTTATCACGTTATGAATACTTTTGAATTAAACCTAATTTTGAGCTAACCGTAAAGTAATATTGTATCAGGAAAATAATGATTCAATTTTTATGAATTGCTGTTTACTAACATGCAGATACAAGTCCATGAAATGGAAGAAAAAATGCTGTATTTTTAAAGGGATATTTGAAATACAGATAATGGGGGAAGGTAAAGAACAGCCTTGGAACATTTTCCTAGAATCATAAAATGGTTTTGGTTGGAAAGGACCTTAAAATTATCTAGTTCCAACCCCACTGCCATGGGCAGGGACACCTTCCAATGGACCAACTTGCTCAGAGCCCCATCCAGCCTGGCTTTGAACACTTCCAGGGATGGGGACATACACAACTTCCTGGGCAACCTGTTCCAGTGTCTCACCACCCTCACAGCAAAGAATTTCTTCATAATATCCAATCTGAATTGGCCCTCTTTCAGCTTAAAGCCATTGCTCCTTGTCCTATTACTACATGTCCTTGTAAAAAGTCCCTCTCCAGCATTTCTGTAGCCCCCCTTTAGGTACTGGAAGGGGCTATAAGGTCTCCCCAAAGCCTTCTCCAGGCTGAACAAGCCCCAACTGTCTCAGTCTGTCTTCATAGGAGAGGTGCTCTAGCCCTCTAATCATCTTTGTGGCCTCCTCTGGACTTACTTCAACAGATCCACATTATTCTTGTGCTGGGGGCTCCAGAGCTGGATGCACAACTTCAGATGGGGTCTCACCAAACCAGAATAGAGGGGGAAAATCACCTCCCTCACCCTGCTGCCATACCTCTTTTGATGCAGCTAGGACACAGTTGGCTTTCTGGGCTGCAAGCACACATTGCTGAGACATATTAAGACTCTCATCCACCAACAGCCCCAAATCCCTTTCCCCAGGGCTGCATTTAATCCATTCTCTGCCCAGACTGTACTTGTACTTGGGAGTGCCTCGACCCAGGTGCAGGATCTTGCACTTGGCCTTGTTGAATTTCATGAGGTTTGCACAGACTCACCTTTCAAACCTGTTAAGGCCCCTCTGGATGATATCCTGTCCCTTCAGCACATCACCTGCACCATACAGCTCGGTGTCATTGGCAAACTTGCTGAGTCTCACTCAGTCCCACTGTCCATGTTGCTGACAAAGATGTTAAACAGCACCAGTCTCAATACAGACCCCTGAGGAATGTCACTCGTCACTTCTTTCCACTTGGACATTGAGCCACTGACTGCAACTCTGAGTGTGACCATCCAGCCAATTCCTTTTCCACCAAGTGGTCCATCAATCAAATCCATGTCTCTCTAGTTCCCTTGTCCACCATTTTGTTGATTTTGTTTCTAGATGAGTTAAACTAAATACCAGTCTTGAAAACTTTTTTGGGTCAATATTTTCTTTGCTTTTGCAATTTATGTTTTAGTCCTACTATGTTTTTTTATTATTGCTGATAATTTTTTCTGTTACTGTACATATTATAATTCTGTTTTCTCTATCTGCTGTTGCTGGGTTTCATTTCTTCAATATGGTTCCTTTTTGCAGAATTGTTTCCTATCCACTATTCTTTTATTTTCCTTGTTAGACGTTTCACTTCCACATGGTTTAATGTTTCAGTTTACTTGAGGTAGGGGGGGTGTGTCAAGGCTGGGAAGTAATGTATATTAGACATTTCTGACGTATATCCAGCTTAGCTGCAGAGATAGCCTGCAGTTGCTCTTTTATTAATCTGTTTTCTTTTGAGGTGTAAATGTTACCTGCTTCATCTCAGTATACACAGAATTGACATTTAAAATTTATTTTGAAGAAGATTCCTTCAGACAATTGCAGATTACTAGAAAGAACACTTATTCAGCAGTTCAGGATTTGTTTTTCACACCAGAAACCTGAAGATTAGTTAAAACATCTTCAAACATATTGTGAAAATAATCATATTGAGGAATTTGCCTTTTTGTCAAGTTTGAGAATCTGAGGAATTTTTAAAATTATTTTTTTAGATAATATAGAAGTGTGCTTGATTGATATCTGCTTAGGTTTCTGCAGAACATATTAAAGCCTCATTCCTTTGTGATATAGTAGTGCTTCTGTGTCTGGCTTGACATCTCTTGGTGTAATAACCCTTTACTACATTAAATTTACCATTTAAAAATCAGGTATTTACTGGTATCTATGTATACATTTAAATTCACGTGATCGAGGTGTTGGTTTTTTTTAAACATGCCCTGTTCTTGGAATTGCAGAGAGGGTAATTTTCTTGAAGGTTCTGGGTGTTTGGCACTATGCCAGCTGGAAAAATAATAAATTTAGTAAAGATACAACAAAATGAAAACATACTCATGTTGGAAAATGATCAAGAGACTTAAGTGTAGATGGCAATATTTATTTCATTTTGGGCAGATATCTATCATGTATATGTAAAACAGCTGTTTATAGAGATTGAGCCTGTCGCCCTGATTTTTTAAGTTTTTCTAAGCCTTCTGATGTTTACATTCTTGTAACAAACTTTCTCACACACTTTATGTAAATAACTTATTGTTTTGCATTCTTTTATGAAGGAGGAGAAATTTGATGGACTGTTGGTTTGTCCAGTGTCATTGGAGAGGTGGCACTGTCACCCTCCAATCCACTGTCACTTTTGGAAAACTATAACTGTTGGAGTCAGAAATTAAAAATTCTCTTTTTACCATCAGAAAGCTGTGTGTCCGTGTCGTGTTATTTTGTGTCCTATAGCGACATGAGCATATGAACATCTACATGTGTGTCAAAGCCTGGTCTATGTACTTGCATCAAGTACTTAAAAGTTTGATGCTGAGAAGTGAGGGAGGGAGAAGAAATTTGAATGGAAAAGACTAAAGGGAACATTGAACTTAGTATGTACTGTAGAAACATCTCACAGATGAGGAAGATACTCAGTAGTGAAGGGGGAAATGTTGGTTTAATCTTGGTAGGGTCTGATTCTGGTTGAATTTCTTCATGTGAAGAATACTTATTTAACCAAGCCATCTCACCAAACTTAACAGATTGATGCACTATCCTTTTCTTATATAAACAAACCTATATGTCTGCAGAAGTTTAGTTGCATTCAAGAGACTGTCTTATGGTACTAATGAAATATTACTTATGGAACAATTGAAGTTGGACAGCATTGCAACTGCTCTTTGCTAAGTCCCTCCTGTCTCTAGAGTATCCTTGAGCAACACAGAAGGAAACAATTGCTCTTAGTAGAAACTAGATCTAACAAAAACCAAGACTGTAAAGTGGAGTTCAGATGATCATTAGCTAGTTTTTAAGTACAGCTATTTTTACAGTATAAATATCTAGATGTCTTTAACTGTAGCTCTGTAGATAAAATATTTTAGACTGTTTTCTAAGCTGTTTTCCCTCACTTTTGAGATCACAATCAATAGGATAGCTTTTAATTTTGCAGTGATCTGTCCTTGAAAGTAATTATAAGTAGTGAATACTGTACTTATGTCTCTATATTAATCTGTTTGTCTGTGTTGAGCAAAATAGGTGCTTGATTCAGGATTCTGACTTTCCTCTGTGTTCTTTACAAGGCTAAATCCTAAAAGTGCAGGAAATCATGGAATCATCATGGTTTGGGTTGGAAGGGACCAGACCTTAAAGATCATCCAGTTCCAACCCCCCTGTCATGGGCAGGGATACCTTCCACTAGACCAGGTTGCTCAGGGCTCCATCTAACCTGGCCTTGAACACATCCAGATATGGGGTGTCCACAGTTTCTCTGGGCAACCTGTTCCAGTGCCTCACTAGCCTGATGAAGTAATTTTTCTTTATGGTTTCTTTTATAAGCCCACTAGGCAAACTGGGGACAGAGTGGCTGGACAGTGCCTAGGCAGAAAGGGACCTGGGGGTACTGGTCCACAGCCAACTGAACATGAGCCAGCAGTGTGCCCTGGTGGCCAAGAAGGCCAATGGCATCCTGACCTGTATCAGGAATAGTCTGGCCACACTGACAGAACGAGAGGACACAGTGTTAAGCTGCTCCAGGGGAAGTTTAGGCTGGACATTAGGAAAAACTTATTCACTGAAAGAGTGATTGGGCACTGGAATGGGCTGCCCAGAGAGGTGGCGGAGTCACCGTCCCTGGAGGTGTTTAAAAAACAACTTAATGTGGCACTCAGTGCCATGATTTAGCTGATAAGGTGGTGTTAGGTCATAGTTTGGACTTGATGATCTCAGAGGTATTTTCCAACCTAGTTAATTCTGTGATTCTGTGATTTGCTTTAGAAAAAATACTGCAAGTTTATGAATTATGGAGAAGAAACAAAATACCAGTTACAAAAGCAGTTGTCATTCATGAATGCTCTCTTAGGAAGAAATTTTCTGTCCCCCCTTCCTCCCAACTTCTTGCTTTCAAAGGAGTCTTCATTTTGTTATTCTTTTTTGAGGTCCCTGTAGAAAAGCTTGACCAAGTAGTATTAAATGTTTTGAGATGCACAAACTGGGTGTTGTACAGACTAGTTATCTCATCTTTTCTGATAATTTTCAAGACATGCTTTTATTCTTGTGTTCCTAAAGAAATAATTTCTGTGATAGTGCCCTCCATCTTATTTGAAAGGGGTAGAGGTTTCAAGAACACAGATTTCATCAGAATAATTATCTGGGGAAAGATAAGACTAAATTTATGATACTATTGAAGAAAATGCAGTCAGTTCTCAGGTTTTATATATTTCATTTGGCAATAAACATCTGGCCAGTCAGCAAACATCCACACCTTATACTCTCTGTTGTAATATGGATACAATTGAAGAGCAAAAGGCGTAGGCCAGATTACCTATTTCCTATAGATGTCATCAATCATGCTACTTTTGAACAATTTGTAGGAGAAAAGCCATATTGTTAACTTCTTAGCCATTTCTTCACCCTTCTTCAGTGGATTTGCAAAAATATTATTAAAAAAACTAATCCTGTAGAGGTATTTTTAGGTATGTAATTTGGCCTGCAGAATCTTCAGGAATAAAAATAATGAATAAAACCAGAAAAAAAATTTGACAAAAACAACTTGGAGTCAATATGAAGCTTTTATTGATGAGTGTGATGTCATGATATAGAATATTATTTTGATCAGTTTGGATCAGCTGTCCCAGTTGTGTCCCATCCCAACTCCTTGAGCATTCCCAGTCTACTTGTTGGCATGGCAGTATGAGAAACAGAAAAGACCTTGGTGCTGCGTATGCACTTTTCATCAATAGCTGAAACATGGATGTGTTATCAACACTCTTTTAAATCACAAATCCAAAACACAGAACCATACAAGCTGCTGTGAAGAAACTTAATATTATCCTAGCCAAAACCCAGTGCAACTGTAAAATCTGTTAGTGTAAGCTTTTAATAAAAGAGATCTGTCAGTGTATGGTGGCTATTTGAGAAGACTTTTAAGCTCTTTAAGCAAATTTGTCAGAAATGCATAAGGAGGGCTATAGATTTATTAGTCCTTCTTAACCTGAAAGCACCACATACCTTTTAGGTTGCACAGCAACTGACTCCTAGCAACAGTAGCAGATTGAATTTTTAAGAGCGACATGTCAGATGTAATAATAAAGCAAGAGTACAAACAGTTGTAATGGTTTTCTTTTCATAATAAACTAGTTTGAATTTAAGGAATTTTTTGTCCCTCCAAAATAGGAAGTCTCCTTCTCCACTGACCTTGGTGTCTCCATGTTCTTTCCTCACGTTCTGCCCTCCTCCTCTTCTCTGGGGAGAAAAAAACTGTGTGTGCCCCACTTCTGGCACCAAAACAAATAAAGCTGTTTAGAATGAGAGTGGCTGTCAGGTTTTGGTGTGGGGGTAGGATTTTTTTTTCTAATTTCCTTTTTTCTAGCATAATACTATGAGATAAAACAGAAAATAAAGAATCAATAAATGGAGCATTACATAAGAAATTTAATGCATGCTTAAGGAAATTTGTAAATTTCAACTTCTCTTGTAAATTAATTAATTGTAGGATTTCTTAAAAGTCACCAGCTAAACAAATAAACAAATGTTTTGGAAGGAATAAAAATTCTTTTACTTCAGAGTATGAGTCAAACTAATGGAGTTAGAAAGAGATCTCCCCTGAACAGGTTATTCCATAACTGCCTACTGTAGAGATGCTTGTGTCTATGTGAAGTTTGCAAAACTCATTTAGACAATTTTTATGTTCCAAAATATAGATATACAGATGGTCAGTGTTTCATTGTTTTTATTTTTTTTTTCTGTTGTCTTCTCTTGGTTCAGCTAACAAATATTCTGGGACAATTTTTCTAACTTTTTTTGAGATGAATGTTGATATAAAATCCTATATTGATTTTTTTAAATTTTATTTGCTAAACACGATAAAATCTACTATTTTAAATCAAACTCTAACCTTTTTCAAAAAGGTTTGTGAAATTCTTGTGAAGATTTGTATAAAAGTTACCGACGGACAAATTTACTCTGTCACACCAGTCTGTCAGTATGACCACAGCATCTCAAAAAAACTCACTTCCTCTCAAACCATGACACTGTTTTACCCTTTAAAATCCTTTGTGTTAAAGGTGTGAAAAAGGTAGAAAATATGTGGGCAGGTAGGTGGTATGGAGATGGAATGAGACAGAGAAATACAACATGCTTCTCCATGGGCCACAGTTCCTGCCAAGAGCCTGCTCCAGCATGGGCTTTCCATAAGCTCCAGCGTTCTTTGGGGCATATCCACCTGTTCCACTGTCATCCTTGCCACAGGCTGCAGGGGTATCTCTGCTCTGGTGCACCTTCTCCCCCTCTACTTTCACTGACCTTGGTGTCTGTGGGGTTGTTTCTCACCACATTCTTCCCCTCCCCCCCCCCCCTTTTCTAACACTGCTGTGCAGTGATTTTGCCCTTTCTTAAATATGTTATCACAGAGGTGCTGCCAGATTTGCTGATTGGTTCAACTTTGGCCAGTGGTGAGTTCGTTTTGGATCTTGCTGGAACCACCTTTGTTAGTGTCCTGGGTTGACTATATGATGCTTTTATCCCCAATCGTCTGTTCTGTTTATGCTGAATAATAAGTTTTGCACCTTTAAGACTTGTTCCAGAGAGTGAAGGGGGGAGAGAAGAAGTGCTTTCCCCTTTTCTTGGACCTGTTTAAACCTGCTCTAGACTGAATACCCAGAAGAGCACTGGCAGCTCGCACCTGTGGCCCACTGGGCTGGGCCTGGGCCGCGACATTTCCAGGACCGGAGGGACTGATAAGAGACTGAGTGAGCCAAGCTGCAACCCAGGGAAGGGACTTTTCTGAGTTTGTCATCTCTTTTGGAGCAGCAAGAGGTTTTATTGTTAACTATTGTTTAGGTTTTATTGTTTAATAAACAGTTTTTTCCACTTTTCTTCAAGGAGATGTTTTTTGCCGAATTGGTTGGGGGAGGGGCCAATTGAATCTGCTTTTCTAGAGGAACCCCTTTGGGGGTTCTCTCCCAAATTTGCCCTGAACCAAGACAGTTAGGCACAGGGGCAGGCCCTGATCTTTCTTCACAAAAGCCACCTGTGCAACCCCTTGTGGTCTGAACACTAATGAAGTCTGACAACATGTTATAAAACAAAGCTTTATTGAAGCAGTAAGAAAGATGAGCAATGATGTGCCCATATGGCACAATCACCATTAGCAAACATAGGATCATAAGTGATGTCATAATTCTGGTGGACTGCCAGGTACACTTGATGGCTGGGTCATCTGACAGCAACTGCCAATCATGCAATTGCCTTTTGAGTGTGGGTAAAATTTGTGCCTTCCATTGACTCCACCATGTTGCATTCCACTCCTAAGAGGAAGGGAGCACCCAGGATTTGTAGATGCCCGTGGTTGAAAAGGAATGACAAATATTAGCAAGTCTGAAAAAAACTTACCAAGTTTTATTAGTAAATTATAAACTTGGCATGTAAATTGGTATAAGTTAGTCCCTTATCTTTTAGTAGCAAGAAAAATAAAAAATAAAAGAGAGAAGATGGAGAGAAAGAGAAATAGAGAGGTCAGATAGGAGAGGAAAGGAGATCACTAGTCCTGGGTCCAGCATTAATCTGGCTGACAGGGTGTCCAGGGTCCTGGGGGAAGCCACACAGGCTTTGTGGGGGTACCTTTTATAGATAAGTTTTCCTCACACCAGAGATAAGTTCCTTGCTTTCTATGCAAATTAGTCATACACAGTTTGTTGTTCTGGACCTTTCTGGAAATGGGTTGAAGGGCTTTGGGGGGTCTTTGGTGATTTCATCCCCCCTCTACTGGTCTTGCTCATTACTTGACCTCATTCCTGCCCTTGCTCTGGAGTGTGTTGTACTTATCTCCAGGAGCTAGAACAAGGATGTTTGTCCTAGAAAAGTGCTGCCCTACCTCTGCATGGCTTCTTTTCCAGCTACATCCTGCTCTTTTTTGCCCATTTGCACAGCGTGCTCTTATGCAATAATCCTTGTTTGGCTTCCTGGCTATCAGTGTTTGAGATATACACATTAGCTCCTTATCTTCTGGGCTTCTACACACCAATGGTGGTGTGATTTGAGAGAATCATACTTTACATGAAAAATGTGGGCAGCATCCTGCCTGCGCTTCTGATATTGGTCAAGAAGCAGGGTATCAGGAAGCAGGGTGTCACCTCCCCCAACTACCAAAATCTTGCCATGTAAATCTTGTTTTGTTTTAAACAACTCGTTAAATGTAATGAGGCTATTTCATTTCTTCATATGTCCTTGATAGAGAGCTAGAGGTAGAAATTCATATAAAAGAATGTCTTGCATGCCATAAAGCTTTATTTTATGACACAAAACCAAAATAAAAGGTGGAAATTAAGAAACCATGCAGGTGCTCGCTTGACCCCCCCTCTCTCCTCCCCAACCCAGTGGAATGGGGAGGAGAATCAGAAGTAAAACTTGTATGTTGAGATAAGAACAATTTAATAATCAAAAATAAAGTAAAATACAATAATAATCACAAATAATAATACTGATAATAAAAAGGAAACAAGTGATGCACAATGCAATTGCTCACCACCCACTGACCAATGTCAGACCCCCTTCCCAAACCCAGATCATCTCTCCTTCTGGGTAACTCCTCCCAGTTTATATACTGGGCATGATGTTCTATGGTGTGGAATATCCCTTTGGTCAGTTCGGGTCACCTGTCCCGGCTGTACCCCCTCCCAGTTTCTTTTGCAAACCTCCTCACTGGCAGAGCATGAGACAAGAAAAAACTCCTTGACTTAGGATAAACACAACTTAGCAAAAACCAAACCATCGGTGTGTTATCAACACCATTCTCATTCTGAATCCAAAACACAGCACTGTAATGGCTACTGAGAAGAAATTAACTTGCTCTCAGCTGAAACCAGGACAATGCAAAAGGGTTTAGCAGTACTTAATCATGGACTAATTTAACATTTATGAAGTGATTCAGTAGGGTTTACTACAATTGCAACAATGACTTAATTATAGATTTGAGATAGCAACATTCATACCATAATCAATTCACATGCACTCAGACAGATGTATGCATCTATATGTGCAAAGGTACCTGTTAAAAACTCCCCTTGAATTCAGTGAAATATGCCAAATCCCTTTGTGTTCTCAATAAGCAAGGGTTATACCTCGAGGAGTGGGGGGGTGTCAGCTTAAGCCTCATTATCAGCAATGGTCTTTCAACTATTGCAAACTTGAGGGTTCATGAGCTCTGAGAGGCATCCCACTCAGAGAGACGTGCTGGCACAGCCAACTGCAGTCCAGGAGAGCTCAAAGGGCCTTTATAGGGTCACAAGATGATTTGCTTTAGTCCTCAGTAAGTTTTCATCCTGGCCATAACCTAAGGTGGTGACTACTGGACATTTTTTCAAGCCTATAACACTGTAACAATGGTACTATTTCACTTATTCAGGTAAATAGTGTTCCAAGGCTGTCAGGGGATAACTGATTATCCCTTGTTCCCCACCTTGGTCAGGCAACTGATGTTCCTGATACGATCAGTGTTGTTCCCACCTTTACCATGCAAGAGTATTGTAAAATCAGGCGATCTCCCGACAAAGGAAATTATTGGCATCTGAGTCCATGGCCTTGGAATGCTGAACACTCACTTTATTAAAACTATATTATATTACATTACAACTATATTAAAGAGATACATACTATACTATATCATACTTACTTACTAACTTCTAACTACTGAAAAACTCGTGACTGTCAGCTGACAGTCCTGACACCCACACGTGTATCCAATTGGTCAATGGATCAAAACACCATCACCAGAATCCAATCAAGCGATCACCTTTGGTAAAAAATCTTCCAACACATTCCACATGTTCAAAAACACAGGAGCAGCAAATGAGATAAGAATTGTTTTGATCATTCTTTTCTCTGCTTCTCTCCGTTCAGAGGACATGTGAATACCACACAAGAGCTCCCGGTCAAGGGATGCTTCACTACCCAACTGGTTTGATCAAGGCTTATCGGGAGGTCCTGAGATCTGTTTGTATTTCAATATCAAAATAATCACAAGTGTGAATAGTAAAAAAAAAAAAGTATGGAAAAAGACAAATGTTACACTCATCTTCAAGGAGAATGAGGATGAGGAACTGGAGAACTACAAGTTTGTCAGTCTTACCTCAGTCCATGGATAGGTTATGAAGGAAATCCTCTTGTTAACTGTTTCCAGACACATAAAGGACAAGAAGGTGTTTGGGAACAGCCAGCATGGATTTACCAAGGCAAACTAGTGCCTGACCAACCTAATAGCTTTCTGTGATGAGCTGACTGTGTGTCTGTCTCAAAGGGGAGAACAGTAGATGTCACACCTTTTACTTTAGCCTTTGACATGGCATCTCATGGTAACCTTATGGCCAAATTGGTGAGATATTGATTGGATAAGTGGACAATAAGGTGGGTGGAAAAACTGTCATGGCCTGCCTGGCTCAAAAGGTGCTGAGTAGTGATACAAAGCCTAGCTGGGAACTGGATAGCAGTGTTGTCCCTCAGGGATTGATACTGGGGTTGATAGTGTTTAATGCCTTTTTTAGTAATCTGGACAGTAGAATGGAGTGCACCCTTGACAAGTTTGTGGGTGACAGTCAATTGGTATGTGTGGTCAGTATTCTGGAGGGCAGGGCTGTTGTTCAGAGGGACCCCAATAGACTGAAGAAATAGGCTGATCAGAATGTCATGGAGTTTAACAAAGGGAAATGCCAAGTCCCATGTCTGGGCTGAAATAGCCCCATGTACTGGTACAAGCTGTGAGCCAACTGGCTAGAAAGCAGCCTTGCAGAAAAAGAACAATCTGGGGGTGCTGGTGGGCAAGAAGTTGTACACAAGCCAGAAAAACATGCCCTTGAGACAAAGGCAGCCAAAAGCATCCTTGGCTATATTAGCAAGAGTGCAGCCAGCAGGTCCAGGTGATGCCTTATGAAGGCTGACCTAGAACAGAGGCTAGACAAGTTAAATAATAAAGTAGGTATTTATTAGAAGGCCTCCATGGATACACCTTGGGCAGTACAAGAGCCCAGCCAGGGCTACACCCAAGATGAACCCAAAATGGTCACAACATGGACAACCGGTCATGGGGTCTCACACTTTTATAAGTTCTGGTCCATTAGCATATTTGAGTTAATTGTCCAATTACAGCTTTAGCTTATGAAGTCCCATCCTTCTTATTTTTCTCTCTTCAGTCCGCCATTGTTTATGCTCTTGGGCCTGAAATTTGGATCATTTGTGCTTGGTCCCCAGCTAGAGAAGGAATTGTTTTGTCTACCTACTCTATGAAGAGACCTTACTATCCCCTAATATGAACTACACACCAAAGCAGCACAGAATCTGAAAAATAAAAAAGCTAAAACCTGAGACGTCACAGGGAAGTGATCCTTCCCCTCTATTCCATGCTGATGAAATCTCATCTGGAATCCTGTGTCCAGTCTTGGGCTCCCAGTATATGACAGTCAGAGAGAGATTTGAGCAAGTCTGGGTCTGAAGCATGTGACATGAGGAGAGGCTGAGAGAACTGGATTTGTTCAGCCTAGGAAAGAGAAAGCATGGAGAGACCCTATTGCTGCCTTTCAACTACCTAATGGGAAGGTGTAGAGAAGATGGAGCCAGACTCTTCTGGGAGGTGCACAGTGAAAGGACAAGAGGCAATGGACACAAGTTGGAACAGGGGAAATTCTGACTTGATATTAGCAAAAGTTGCATAGAAAGGGGGGGACAGGATGTGTTTCAGGAGGCATTAGGTAGCATGTTTTCAGTCTCCCTATCATCTATTTAAAAAAAACCAAAAACCAAAGAAATCTGTACCAGCCCAGCCACATGTTTTTGGTTTTGGTTTTTTTAAAGAAAGGTAAGTTTTTATTGTGGCCATGGATTCCAGTTTAGAGCAAATTTGGGAGCAAGTCCCCAAAAGGGGCTCTGGTAGGAAGGTAAATTCAATCGGCCCCTCCCCCTAACTGGTCCGGGAGAAAGTACCTCCTTGGAGAAAAGGGGAAAAAAACCTGTTTATTAAACAATACAACCTAAACAATGTTAAACAATAAAACCCCTTGCTGCTCTAAAAGAGATGACAAACTGAGAAATTCACTCTCCCCCCTGTGCCCAGGTTGCAGCTCAGCTCACTCAGTCTCTTTCTTATCAGTCCCTCAGTGCTGGAAATGCCGTGGCCAGGCCCGGCCGGTGGCCACAGGTGCGAGCTGCCGGTGCTCCCCTGGG
>NW_005054969.1:26610-32763 GCF_000277835.1 Geospiza fortis
CAAAAAGCAAAAGGAGAGCTCTCTGTCCTGCTGTCTGTCCATCCGCAGACAACACAGTCCTGGAGAAGGAATGCGGGGGAGTAAGTGCAGTGTCTGAAAAACTGTGCGCTTCTTCCCTTCCCCCTTCACCCTCTGCAACAAGTCTTAAAGGTGCAAAACTTATTGTTATTCAGCAGAAACAAATGAGACGATTTGGGGATAAAAGCATCATATAGTCAACCCAGGACAGGTGTTAAGAATATTTATTGAAACTGGTTAGGAATTTATTCTCTTCGGTGTTGTATAGGAATCTCAACTATATTTAAAATTATTCCTGAAAATGAAGCAACCATAAGCAGGATCTGAAATTCTTAGTAATAATCTAAATAACATTTCGGTCTTATTTTCAGTTAAAATTACTTCCTGACACACATTTTAGGTATAGATGTTTTCTGATTCTACTTAACATGACACTCAGGAAACCTATTTCTAAAATTGAATTTTGAGTGGAAAACAGATATGTATTATTGCCATTTGATCACAACACAAAACCAAAAAGAATGAATGCAGATTAGGACAGTTTTCAGGTAGGTGATTACACGACACCTCAAAATCAGCATATATAGATGTGTATTTCTTGATGCCTACCACTAAGAATTTATTGCAAATTTTAGAAGTGAAGTTTGTGCAACATTTGGCTGAAAAAAGGCCCAGCTGAAAAGGATCTGGGGGTGCTGGTTGACAGGCAGCTGAACATGAGCCAGCAGTGTGCCCAGGTGGCCAAGAAGGCCAATGACATCCTGCCCTGTATCAGGAATAGTATGGCCAGCAGGACTAAGGAAGTGATTTTTCCCTGTACTGGGCACTAGTGAGAGTGCACCTCGAGTACTGTGTCCACTTTTGGGTCCCTCACTTCAAAAACGACATTGAGGTCATTGAGGTGCTGGAACAAGTCTAGAGAAGGGCAACAAAAATTGGTGAAGGGTCTAGAGAGTAAATCATATGAGAAACAGCTGTGGGAGCTGGGGTTGTTTAGTCTAGAGGAGGCTGAAAGGAGACCTTATCGCGCTCTACAACTACCTGAAAGGAGGTTGTAGCAAGATGGGAATTGGCCTCTTCTCCCAAGTAACAAGGGATAGGAAAAGAGGAAATGTCCTTAAGTTGCACCAGGGGAGGTTAAGATTGCATAACTGCTGTTATAATTTCAAATATATGCCTGTAGAAAATCTGTTGAACATCTCATTCCTAATTACTGGCAGAAACAGAACAATGCCTATACAATAGCTATGGAAAACTTGAAGCTATATGATAAATGCTTATTTAATTTGGATCACATCTTTCATTTTACTGTGACACTAAGCAGTGTTGGGAAATATAATAAAAAGGTCAGAAATTACCAACAAAATAATACAACAGCTGAGATATTCACATCCTTTCAGGTAGTTGCAAAGAATGATAAGGTGTCCCCTGAGCCTCCTCTTCTCCAGAATAAACAACCCCAGCTCCCTTAGTTGCTCCTCATATGACTTACTCGCCAGACACTTCACCAGCTTTGGTGCCCTTCTCTGGACACACTCTAAGACCTTGATTTCATTCCTGTATTGAGGGGCCCAAAACTGAACACAGTATTCAAGGTATGGCCTCACCAGTGCCAAAGAACAGGGAGATGATCACTGCCCTAGTCTTGCTGGCCACACTATTTCTGATACATATCTTCCACTTCCCTTAGTGCTGCTTAGTTAATATGAACAGGAGCTTGAACAGGGAAGACATTTATTGGAAAATTAAATTTTGTTTTGAAGAAATCTGGTGGTGCATGGAAGCAGATACCAGGGAGGGATAGGACCATTGGACTGACTTTGAATAGAGGATGGAAATATGAGAGACTGGAGTTCTGATAAATACATACCTTAGGTGAAAGTGGAAAAAGAAGAAAGGGTGAACAGGATCAAAATCTTCCGAAAAGGGATAGGTGAAGGAGGGTATGAGAAATGTTAATTCTATGTACAATAGAGAGATTATTATCAAATATAACCATTCTTTGGTTTTGACTAAAATGTTGCAAAATAATTTTAATGAAGTTTCTTTCTTCAAAATTGTGGGTTTTTACCTTTCTTTTTCCTGCTTTTCCTTTCTTTTTGTTTTTCCTTTTTTTTTTAATTGTCATGATGTACAGTAGTGTATTTTGTATGGTTCTCTCTAGTGGTTCTCACTTTTAATTTGAAAGGAAAGTCCAGAAATGAGGGTGTAATCTGGAGACCTATGCTAAGTTCCCTGCTGTGTTACAGGTCATGTGTGTGGTCTGGAGCAAATTATTTGGGCTCAGATAATCAAAGATAATCAGGGACCTAATTCCTCTTAGCTACTCTTTGATTGCAATTTTCAAGTATATGAAAGTATGCAGGGTTTTTTTAACTTTGTTAATACCCTTTATATGATTTTATATTTGGTTCATTCTCTGGTATATACATTAGTCAAATGAAAAGGAAAATAACTGGAATTTCTATACTTTTTGTCAAATTGTCTCTCCTGTCTTCAAAACTTGCAGGGGAAAAAAGGGTTTTGAGTTCCATTGGGAATATCACATTTGAAGAAAATATTTTGTTCATACTAAATTGACCATGTTTTAGTGAAAAATAAAGGAAAGAATACTGTCACATAAAAGGGGGGGTTTTCCTCGAACCCTTTATGTTTGATCAGTCTGTCAATGCCCCAAGAAAGACAAGACCCTTGCATCTGACCAGTCTGTCAGCGTCCTGTTATGGGGACTCCACTAAACAGTCTACTGTATTGAAGAATATACATCAACAGCAAATTGGAGTCAATTCCTTTATTTCAGTTTGCAAGGAGAGACCCGCTTCTGGATCTCCCTACTCATAGTTGGTATATTACAAGTTTTGTTCAAGTATGTTATCTGCTGCCAGCTGCTTCTAGTGCCCTTGTGTCTTGGTTTAGAGCAAAATTTTGGGAGAGAGAGTCCCCAGAGGGGCTCTAGCAGGAAGATAAATTCAATCGGCCCCTTCCCCCCCCAACCAGTCCGGGAGAAAATACCTCCTTGGAGAAAAGTGGAAAAAAGCTGTTTATTAAACAATAGAACCTAACAATATTAAAACAATAAAACCCCTTGCCGCTCTAAAAGAGATGACCAACTGAGAAAACCCCCCGGGTTGCAGCCCAGCTCACTCAGTCTCTTATCAGTCCTTCTGGTGCTGGAATTGTCACAGGCCAGGCCCGGCCCGGCCCGGTGGCCACAGGTGCGAGCTACCAGTGCTCCCCTGGGTGTTCAGGAATGCGGGGGAGTAAGTGCAATGTCTGAGGAAAAAAAAACTGCGATTCTTCTCTTCCCCCTTTCACTCTCTGCAACAAGTCTTAAAGGTGCAAAACTTATTATTATTCAGCATAAACAAATGAGACGATTTGGGGATAAAAGCATCATATAGTCAACCCAGGACACCTTGAGAAGGACTCACACAGTTCATGGAATAACACACTTTATTAACAGACACACTGATAATAGAAAACTGTGACAGATTAAAGTTCAAAGATTGCCATTGATAGTATATTGACTGCAAAAACAAATTTGAAGCGATATACAGAAAAGCCCTAATCCCTAGCAAAAGATGGGCTCGAGATAATCATTCTGCCCACATAGAGTATGGTTTGTATCCAATAGGCATCTTTAGGGGGGAGAAGACCGGTTCAGCCCATCAACTGATCCCTGCAGTTATAATGAAGTCTTCTTTAACTTCTCTCCATTCTAAACTTAATTTTATACTATTTCTTTGTGTTTAGGTGGAGCTTAAGTGACTCTAGTCATACATACCTTTCTCACTGATTGGTGTAAAATTCTCTTGCTTTGCTCTTAAAGACACAGTCAATAAAATCTAGAGTGCATGCCCAGTGAGCAGTGGTTGTACTGTGGCCGCAGCTCTTTTCAGAGAGCAGCAGGCACAACTTCCCCAGGATTTTTCCTGGGGAAGGCAGTGAGAAAGATCAGAGAAGGGAATGATAAACAATTCTTATCTCTACTTGCTGCATCTCTTTTTTGGCACATGTGGAATGTGTTATGGAGATTGTTTATGAAAAGGGATTTCTTAATTGGCCACTGGTGATGGTTATTTGGATTGATTGACGAATTAGCTCAAAGCTGTGTCGTGACTGTCTGAAAGTGTCATGGGTTTTTCTTTAGTTTAATATAATTTTAGGATAATATAGTATAATATAGCTTAATAAAGCAATTGTTCAGCCTTCTGAATCATGGAGTCATTGCATGTCATTCCCCGGCTGGGGGCCGTCCTGCATCGATAGTTGTACCTTGGAGGTGTGTAACTTTGGGATGGAGGTGTGTTCTGGTATTACAATTAGATTATAATGAACCAAGTTCATCTGAGGAAAATGTTTTTGCCACAGTTGCTGATTCGACAACAAGACATCTCCTATCTCCCTTGGATGACAGCCACTATGCTATTTATCAACTACATGGTACCATCAAGTTCCCATTCCTGCAGGGATTGCAACAGAGCCTGGCGAAGTGTCTTCACTCCACCCTCCTTTTTGTCCTTCTTAGCATGTGCTTAAGGTTGCAGGATGTGTTGTGTGGGGAACTACCATGGAATAGGTTTCAGGCATGCCAATCACATTTCATCCTGGGAGTAGCAACTGCATTTCACCCTATAATTTCCTTACTGTTATAACTTCTGTTAGAATATTAATATAACTTCCAAGTTTTCTCTAATTTTACCCCCAGTCATTTCCCCACAGATACAAAGTCCTTTAGTGTGGATCAGTCTCCAAGAAAAGTTTTGGAATTCACGTGTCAATGTCTTCATCTTTACCTTCAATTCACAGTGACCCTTAACATTATGAAACAATGCAAGAAATGAAGTTTTAAACTTCATTTTGAAAACACATTGATTGTATCATTGTTTTTAGCACTACAGCCTAGATTTGGTGTGATGTATTGAAACTGTATTGCATTTTTAGTACAATTCACCTTTCTCCATTGTAGAGATTGTCCCATTATTTAATAGCTGGAATTATATCACCATGGAAAGGTAAATCCTAAAGATAGTGCAAGAAGATTACTTTGTATATTTTAACCCTATTCTTCTATTCATATCCCTCCCTCACTTTGAGGACCTTTTTCAGATAAGCATGCTTTAAAAGACTTGCTTCCTCCTGTGGAAGCAGCATTTAAGAAATTCAGATTAATTAACTTGACCCAAGTTGTTTTCTGATCATAAAGAGGGATGATAAACTACGGTTCATTTGAGACAATGCAGTTCTTTTACAAGAAGATTGATTTATGTATATTGACTTTAGTCAAATCTGTCTTTCTTCATAAATTGGTTCAGAGGAAAAAGATGCATGCTACTATATGCCTGTCAGAACTTTACAGCTCTTAGATGTACACTTGAAGGAGATGTACACAGTTGAAGGAGATGACAATTAGTGCAAGACCTAACTTATCGTCTTTTTACTTTCCTGTGTGCATTTACAAAGTGTCTGTCACTGTTCCTTTAGGAACAAACTGCTCCAGCATGGGTCCCCCATGAGTCCATAGGTCCTGCCAAGGAGCCTGCTCCAGCGCAGGCTTCCCACAGGGTCGCAGCCTACTTTGGTCATCCACCTGCTCCAGCATGGGGTCCTTCACAGGCTGCAGGTGGATCTCTGCTCCCGCATAGACTCACCACAGGTCCCTTTGACTCAAGTTCACACTAGAGTTAGAGCCTGTCCAGTACAGCAGCACAGAAACAACAGCAATGCCATGGCCATTTGCCAACCTAGGCGCATCATCATTGCTGTTAACAAAATGTGCCTGGGGTTATTCCTCACCAGGTGAAGGACCCTACACTTGCCTTTGCTGAATTTCAAAAGTTCCATTCTGCCCATCCCTCCAGCCTGTCAAGATGCGTCTGAATGGCTGCATAGCTCTGGGGTATCAACTACTTCTCCCAGTTTTGTTTCATCAACAAACTTGCTGAGGAAGCATCTATCCCCTCATCCAAGTAATTGATTGCAAGAATTCATGCCTGGCGGGCTGTTTGGGTCCAATCTGGCTAGCTATGGACACCAGCCCACACGATCTTACATAGGACAAAAGGCAAAAGACAAGAGGTGCTCTTCTCCACATGGGGATTAGGTCCTATTTTATAAATAGAAGACACCAAGTTG
>NW_005054969.1:33379-35003 GCF_000277835.1 Geospiza fortis
TGATCAGGCTCTTCACTTCTCAGAGAGCCGCGTGGACATTGGGTGCTTTTGATGTTAGGTTCAAGCAGCAAAGTCCTTTAAATTCCTGGCACTCATGTCCATGCAGCAGCAGGAGGAAATCTATGGCCGCACAATTTTGGAGCGTGGCCTACCTGGTAATCTCCTCGTCCTCCAGGAGGGAGCTGATGGCCATGGATGTCAAGTTTGCCTGTTTGACTACCCAGCACTCTTAAGTGGCTCAATTAACCTAGAGCTTTGGCTGCTGCAACCCATGGATAGAACAAGGATACAGCATTTTGCTTTGGCTTCATCCAATGAAAAATTTCTGATTCACAATTTTGGTCCAAATTGTCAATGCTTCTCTTATGAATTTTGCTGACTGAATTGTTCTTTCGAGTCCATTCACCACTCATGGTTTGGTTAGGTGTCAAGAGGGACAACTAACCGATGGTACATGGCCCTCCTAAAAGCCGAGGAGGGATTCCTGCCCATGCCCGGTGTTTCGTGGAGAAAAACTCCACAACTTAGCGAAAGTTGTAAAGCTGGTATGTTTTTTGCAGCGCTGGACGCATGCGGAGATTGCTGTCCTTAAAAGGGCATGCGCACCTCTGTGAACTCCAGACCTCCTTTTATCCCCCCTTTCAAATGCATATGCATACAATTTCACAATAGGTTCATACATATTCATTTTTACGAATTTCACAGTGACATTTGCCGCTAGTTCTTTTTATCAGAAAGAATTTCTGGGTCAAGTTGACCTGCTCCCGCAGCAGTTTCTGTCTCTTCTTTATCTGTCTCTGGCTGTCTCCTCCTTATCTCTGTCCTTCACTGAAGCAGTTTTCCCTTTGGCCTAGGCTTTGCAGGCAGGCTACACAGAATTAAAGACATACATTTCACCTAAATCAAAATGGAGTTCTACTCTGGGTATTTTTACTATGTCTCATTTCCCCCCTTTCCTAGAAAATAAGTAAATTCTTTTACTTAATGCAAACCCCTATGGCAATAAGTGTCTCTTAATGCTTTACCATGTACATTTGATAAGGAGGTTAACACCGCTACTTGTCATAGTATTTTAAAATTCCAAATTAGCAATATAGTAGATAATCCTAAACTTATTCCAACTAATATTAACAAAACTACAATGGGATGACATAACTTATTAAGGATTCCATTTGCAGTTGGTGACCACCCAAAGATCACATCCCACCAGTGATGGTCTGCATTTTGTTTTATTTTCTGTAGAATTCTGGTTATTTCTTTTGTATCATGTTGGACAGTAATTAAGGTCTCCTTGGATTTCTTTCAAGATCTCCAGTAGGTCTTGGTGCTTAATTAATTGTTTTACTAATGTAAGGTCCATCCCAATAGGGGTAGGTGATAGTCTGTGATACATGGTATAATTGGTTTTAATCAACTGGTGGGATGTCACTGGGGCCAAGTACGAAAAATCACACCCGATAATCTTAGCAAAATTACAAATACAGAAATTAGAATGATTTCTACTAGACAAAATAACATCGTTGCTATCCATTTTTACAGCAGCACAGGCAGTTCTCAGGCACACACCCTCTTCCAGTATATAGGAGCACAGTTTTCGGGTCAGTGACTGGATGAACTTCGAAGT